>NC_134464.1:122576260-122876260 GCF_047948215.1 Lycorma delicatula | reverse complement strand
ACACTTAATACCTTAACCTTTTCAAGAGCTATTCTAACTTATGAATGATAATTTTGTTATGTAATTATGTTGGTTTTTTAATATGATTTTGTATTCATGGGTTTCATGCCTGTCTATATCAATTAAATAAATAAATACAATTTAAAATTTAACATACTTACCAAATAGCAATTGTACAGTCTTTGTTTTAGGGTAAAAATAGAAAATTAGGCCACAACAGCAAAGACAATTGCAAAATTCCAGCAAGTACTTTAAAAGATCATTAAACTACCAACAAGCCAAGGTAACAATTCAATTCAAAATCTAGCAACTTGAACTGAAAAATCCAAACAAAATAATTAAATCAAAATATGCAAAATCACCCAGAAATTAAATAACAAGGTAGCAAGGGTTAATTTTACTGCAGCAAATTACAGAAACAATCATGAAAACAACAGATGAAACAGAATGAAATAACGACAAAGGTATTTCCTTCTTACCTTTGACAAACAAAATTCTTTCAAAATATTACTGAATTAAATCAAACACTTAACAACATTACTAAATAGATTCTTCCAAACACCTCTCATAGACAGCTTTCTTATAATTCCTTAATGACTGTGCTTTATGTTTTATAGTGGCTTGAATGAGGTTATATTTGATATCGATTCATTTGTGATGGCACTATTAAATAATTACTCTGAAGATGAATTTTTAATTAAATTAAAAAAAATTTTTTTTCTGCATCCTGATCACCTTGCTATTTCTTATTAATATATTTACCTAACATTATTTCATGTGTTTTATTTAAATAATAAGTTAAAAAAAAAATAAGACATCATGAAAACTAGTACTAAAGATCTCCCAGTTATAAGATTTGAACACTCACTATACCACTTGGTTCCTGTGACTAAAAATATACAAATAACTTACTTACTTAATAAAAATGTTTAATTAAGTTTACTACAAAACATCACGAGTTGGAAGCTGCCATTTTGGATTTAATGGAGGAATCCTCAACCAAAACTATACAAAAAGGTAATAATAAATTCCATTACAAGCTGAACCACCAGCCCACACTTGTTATCTAAAAACTTTTTCTAATTTGTATGCCCCATTTTAGAATACACATTTTTTTTCAACATGCCCACAATAATAAAGGTTACAAAAAATAGGGAAAAATACTAACATTATTCAGATTAAGCAGAATTCAAAAAACAATGCAAGTTTGTTTAAATATATAGATGTCAATAAGCACAGGTTCACTGAAGTTATTATATGTCAGTGAAATAGATTGATAATATTGGTTTGTAAATCTTTGTTCTACATTTCAAATTATGTGTGTGTGTGTGTATATAGTGTGCGTCTACAAAGGCCAACCTTTGTAGACCACGTTAACCACTAGACCAGACCAGTGGGTTAAAATTAGAACAATTTACATGACTGGTTAAAGTTCACACCAATAAATGATCAATACAAAAAATTCAAACTTAAATTCTATTGATTTATATTTGAATAGCATAACATTACTTACTTAGTCAGATAAACAAAGTAAACACCAAGTACACAATAATAAAATTACAACGTCTACTACACCTCTTCCTAACAACGCTTTCCCACAAATTGATCAGTGATGCCAACACATGCAATTGTATACTTTAATACATACGACCTCTGGATATAATCTTGGAAAATATATATATATACATACGTATAATATTGCACAACATACTTAAAAATAATTTTTCATTCACGGAAAAGTTAAGTGGTTTAATGTAAAAATAAAAAATGTACTGAAATTTTCATAAAATTCTTAGAAGCGATTGTAACTTATTAAAATAAAAAAAAATATTAAGCCAGCATTTAATAATAATAACAATGTTCTCATATACTTGTTAGGAGATGTTTATTGGTCCCAGATATCTTGAAACATGAACATCTTTGTACGCGCATCGCCGACAAAATACAGAATGCATCACCCTAAATCCGAAGTCAAATATCTAAATATCTCTTAAAGAAAATGATAGAGGCCTCCTCGACCTAAAATCACTTTGTAACAGACACACTGCTTCAATGAAGTGATATTTTCTCTCCAGATCTGAAACATCATCATTCGACAAAGCAGTAGTTGCATCTGACAAGGGTTACTCCCCTCTAAATCTGAATGTTGACAATTTCTACATAGTATCATTACAACTAGACATAGGATCCAAGCATGGAAATCTAAGGCGCTCCACGGTAGATTTGTCCATTCCCACGAAAATGCTAATAAGGTCGCATAAACGCGTTGGCTGAGGGACGGACTTCTATTTAGAGAAACTGAAGGTTTTTACATGCCATCCAGGATAAGGTCGTTGCGATGAACAATTACAAGCAGTTCATAATAAATCAGTGATGAGTGCGGGATGTGTCACCAATTATCGGAGATAATTGATCATTTTATAACTGAGTGCGCCAGTCTGGCTGACAAGGAAATCTGCATCACCACGATCTTACATTAAACACTGTTCATCAGGCGTTGGCGTTGAAATTAGGACTCGTAGATGACAGGGATGTCAGGGTGTCCTTGTTATGAATATAAGGCGAGGCCTGTGCTGGAAAATGAGCACTATAGACTGTGTTAGATCTCTCGGTAAATACTGATAAAATTATTGCTGCGAATAGGCCAGACGTGGTTCTCCACAACATTAAAGAAAAGACTGCTCTTCTCATTGATATCTGATCACAATATTATTAAGGCTGAGTAGATAAAATAACTAAGTACAACCCTCTGGCAATAGAGTATAAGGAAATTTACAGACTGAACTCAGTAAAGTCATTACCGTTGTGATAACAGCAACTTGATTGATTAATAAAAATTCGAAGAAGTGGATAGAAAAGGTTGGCCTGGATCCTATACTCAACATTCCAAAAGAAAATTGTAAATTTTTTCTTGTATAAAAAAAAGGTTAAAAGTTTTGAAGAGCAACTTGTTTGTTTAATATTGCTTTAAATTTGGAAAATACTTATAGAACCTGATGAATTTAGATCTAAATTTACAAATGTCATTACAAATTATGCTGGGTTTTAAAATCCAGCTATCATGAGTGCTTCCAGACCATACGGCTTCGGTGCTGGATACTTTGTTGTCCACATTACAATGTTGTCTGGCAAATCCTTTTAGTTTATTTTTTTTTTGTCTTCATTCATTTGACTGGTTTGATGCAGCTCTCCAAGATTCCCTGTCTAGTGCTAGTCGTTTCATTTCAGTATACCCTCTACATCCTACATCCCCAACAATTTGTTTTACATACTCCAAACGTGGCCTGCCTACATAATTTTTCCCTTCTACCTGTCCTTCCAAAATTAAAGCGACTATTCCAGGATGCCTTAGTATGTGGCCTATAAGTCTGTCTCTTCTTTTAACTACATATTTAGTTTATATAATGAAATATAATTATTTTTTTCTACAATCAACAGCACCAATTACATATGGAATTTTGAATCTAATACTCCACTTTCCTTTGGCTTTAACAATTTCAGTTGCATTTCAGAAAAAAATTATCCATCAATTTTCCTTAAAAACTGCTTTTTCGAGAACATAATTGAATGCTTTTGTATCAGCTTTTCTGTATGAAATCCTTGCTAACACCATTCTGAAATCCTGGATATGATTAATGTCTGAGAAAAACTTCAGTTTTTTGTTGCATGCTTAAAGTAACTCTTCTAGTTTCATTTGTTTCAGGTAAAAAAAATATTTTCAAAAACTCAACAGATTCTTTCACAAACACAAATTTTCTTGTACTGATCACCACTGATTGTTCTTACACCACACACTGTTTTTACAGTACAAATGCTCATAAATGCAGCCATTTTATTAAACTGTAAATGTTTTTAGTATGGTTACTACTAACAATCAACGAGCTAATAATAACTGATAAATTTAAGTAAATGAAACGTATTATTCCCCCAAATTTCAGTATTTACTTAGTAGTATCGGTAAATAGTATTTCAATAAATACTGATAAAATTAACTGAAGTGGTAATTGCTTTTTTATTCACACATACTAAATAATTTACTAAAAATATAGCTAGTAATTACTGGTTTTTATTCCCTTTCCTCAATGTGATAATTAACATTTTCTGCTATTATTTTTATTAATTTTTATCTTCCGTGAAAAGAATGACTGTTCTAGGATAACCTCAGTCCAACTACTTCCACTACTCGCTCACCTTGTATTCATCCTCAAATTTACATTTATTGGTACCTTTTTTTTATTGCAGGCCATATTGTCTCAGAGGTGGCTGTAACCCAAATCACAGTTAAAAAGTTAATCTTGTCCTATCTTGACCTAATCAACCCTAAAATTAATGTGGAAATGTTAGCAGTTTACTTTGTAGCAACACAAATTTTCACCATCCTTTCATGGATTACCAACCCCATGTCCTTGAGGAACATGGATTAATTTTTAAGCTGTCTTTTACATACACAGCCTTATGATTTCATTCTTTATTTACCCTTAGCTGAATTGTAAGATGGACCACTGAATGTGAATATAGGAGGAGAAAAGATTATGAAGGTAGAAGAATTTTGTTATTTGGGAAGTAGAATTACTAAAGATGGACGAATCAGGAGCGATATAAAATGCACAATAGCACAAGCGAAACGAGCCTTTCAGTAAGAAATATAATTTGTTTACATCAAAAATTAATTTAAATGTCAGGAAAAGATTTTTGAAAGTATATGTTTGGAGTGTCGCTTTATATGGAAGTGAAACTTGGGCGATCGGAGTATCTGAGAAGAAAAGATTAGAAGCTTTTGAAATGCGGTGCTATAGGAGAATGTTAAAAATCAGATGGGTGGATAAAGTGACAAATGAAGAGGTATTGCGGCAAATAGATGAAGAAAGAAGCGTTTGGAAAAATATAGTTAAAAGAAGAGACAGACTTATAGGCCACATACGAAGGCATCCTGGAATAGTCGCTTTAATATTGGAAGGACAGGTAGAAGGAAAAAATTGTGTAGGAAGGCCACGTTTGGAATATGTAAAACAAATTGTTAGGGATGTAGGATGTAGAGGGTATACTGAAATAAACGACTAGCACTAGATAGGGAATCTTGGAGAGCTGCATCAAACCAGTCAAATGACTGAAGACAAAATAAAATTATGAGCAGCTTACACTCAAATTCACTTCCATTTCATTATCACTCTTTTTTTAAAACCAGGAAAGGCAGTTCATCAACTTTAATATCCAGTCTCCTCCCAACTGTATTAAATCTCTGAATATTTTCTATTGTCTTATATCACTTTGTATATTGATGAAACAGGATCCATTCCAGTTTGGCTTTTAATGTTTTATGATAGAATAACTACTTCAGGGAAGATGCTTTTAAAAAGATGATAAAAAGAATTATGTGTTATCCTCAATGACAGTTCTGCATTTGACAAGGTCATAACAGCCTACTGAGGAAATTAAAATAAATACTTCCACATTACTACAACTTGATTCTCATAGAACAATCGTTTATAGTATGTGTATATATATTATCTCATGGGTATGCTACTAAACTGACAAAGTCAACAAAATTTGAAAATGAGTTAAAAGTGCCTAACTGTTCTAAAAATATGATATCTGTTTAAAAAAATAATTGACCACGTCAATATTTGTTGTAAACCAATATCAAAATGACAAAGTATCAGGACACATAATCAGAATAGATAGAATTGATTAACTCCACGTAGTCATTTTTATGTGTTAGCAAATTTCTTTAATAACAATTAACAACTAAATGTGACCATGTTCTTTCTTTTTCCTGTTTAGCCTCCAGGAATTACCGTTCAGGTATTACTTCAGAAGATGATATGTATGAGTGTAGTCTTGTACAGTCTCAGTTCAACCATTACTGATATGTGTGGTTAATTGAAACCCAACCACCAAACACCGGTATCCACGATCTAGTATTCAAATTCCTATAAAAGAACTGCATTTACTAAGACTTCAACTTCCAAACCAGCTTAAACAGTGAAACTATATTACAGCAGATTTCACCTGTCCATCAGATAATTTCTAGCAATTATAAGGTTATAAAATAACTAGAAAAGGGGAGTCCCCTTCTATAAAATTTTCTTTCATCTGATTTCCACTTATTTATTTTAAATTATCAACCAATAACATACCCAAATCAATATGTTTTTCTCAACTAAATTAAATTTGTTAACTCATCAATGAAAAGTTTTCACTTCAATTCCTAGTCTTGAAAGAAGTGACTGGACTTCTTTAAATAAGCTTGCATATGTCTCTTGCTTGCATCTTACATCTAGTAATTCTACATAATCCATATTTCTTGATTAAATATTAGTAAAAAAAAAATAAATTATACGTGTGTTGTAATAATATTGTTACAAGTAAAATAGTACCCTACAATGGTAGGGTTTTTTTTATACGTGATAGTTTTTAAAACTCGAGATGAAATATCAGAATAAAACAAACTACTAATCTAATGAAACTCGGGTTTATATTTTAAACTACATATTTATAACTATGAATAATGATTTAGTAATATTTGTACAAGATAAATAAGAAACAATGAAGAACCTTGTGATTCTGACAAAAAAACAGCTTATATGTTATCATCATTATATACATTCATAATTAAAAGATGTTCTGATGGGGCTTGTGACTGAAGGTAAAAAGTAATTTGAATTAACAAAATTAGGCGTTAATTAATGAAGAATATGACAGGACTTAAAAATTGTGTAACTCGCATAACTGCAATGCATCAATGATCACTGTTTTAGACAGCAGTTAAAATATTATTGGTTTTGTGAGTTGTAGTGCTAAATTTGCAAACGCAATAAAAATATTTTTTCTATGAAAAAGGCCACAAGATATCGGTCTGCATAACAAGTATCACTGATAATGGAATTAATGAAGCTGATATTCTTAGTAATTGAATAAAATTTTATAGCTATGAAATAGTTTACTAACAGAATTATTGTAATTCTAACACATCTGAACTTTTAGTTGAAGTTGAGCAAACAAAAAATTTGTAATTTCGATTTTTAAATTCACACAACATAATATGCAAGATGTAACAGAATCTGATACTGTAATAAGCCATCAATACTTAAACTTGAATTCAGTACTGATAAGGAATTCATAGAATGATAATGTAAATATTTGAGGGTGACATTTGTTAGGCTAGGATCAACAACAAAACTTATTCACTTAAACAATATATGAATAATAGTTCTCTAAATCCATTGCTATATTGTCAGTAAATGTGGAATGTATTAATATGTATGACCGATTGAAGTATTTTTCAATTACATCATTTCTGGTGTTATCATAACATTGCTTAGTAAGAATATACTTATGTAGTTTAATATGTATTAGTGATATTTTCAGAAAAAAACTTTAAGTTAGAGGGATCACTCATTTGTATAAAAAAAATAATATAACTAAAAAAAATCTACTTATGCCAGTTGATAGTTGGAGAATGGCATCCATCATCACTGTTTCTATTGTAGCGTAAATTCTTTGTCTTCAGCTATTCACTCCATACTAGACAATGATTATAGTACCATCTAAGTTGGAGAATTAAATTGTAACAATTCTCTTACAATTGTAGATATTATAAATAGTTAAAAAATTAATGGAATAAGAATTTTGATTCCTATCACAACAGAACCTTACTTTCTGCATTGAAATCAACAGTTCTTAATATTTTGTAAAAGTTTTATTGATTAATAATTTTGCTTTTAATACAATTATGTTTTATATCTATTACTATAATTGTTTACATCTATTACACGTGCTTAAAACAAGATTAATCATAGAAATCTGGTGCTACTTTTCTAGTTATAAGTTTTTTAAGTTAACTTTAGCAAGTAACGTGAGTAGTAATGTGTTATATTGACTATAAAGTGTTTACTTATAGCTTAATTTAGTAGATAATATTATTTTCAGAAATAATGTGAAGTTATAAACTGGTAGAAACTATTGATCAATAATTAATAGGATAAATAAGTTAGTTTAACAAGCACATGGCTAACCTTAAAATCGCCACGTGGTCAAGAACTTCCTAGTACATAAAGGTCTGCCACCTAGTTGCTTTTTTACCAACCAAATGGATCTGAAGCCTTCTTCAATCTCTTTGATCTGGCAGCAGATTCAAACCGATTGAAGTGGGACTTAGAAACTTTTCTAAGTCTCACGAGGGATTTTCATAGGGAAACAGCTGTTTTCCTATTATGTAGTTGCTAGGCTCTCGGCCCCAAAATCCTTAGGGTTCCAGGCCAGATCCTCAAGGTAGCTCCACCCCACTTTCCCATTTTCGCGGGCGATACCCCATCCCCCCCAAAAAAATTATTTTTTCATCACTATCACCCCCCATCAAAATTTTTGCACTTTCATGCAATGTGTCTACAGACTCGCTAAGAAGTGTAGAACATTTTGACAGTTTAAGATGTCTGTAACAGCAAAATGGAATAGGATAACTTATCAAACATATTGACGTGGAGGCCACACCTGCGAAGATCAGTACAGATGCAACGATGCCTGATCCTACATCTGACAGGTTGCCTGTCAGCCTGACAGGTTGTTAGGGTGGATGTTGTAAACTGCCCTCAGCGATGTTACAGCTGCCTTGAAGTTTGGCGTGTCTCAAGGAACTGCAAGAGTGCAGACAGGTCAGCTGCATGGTTTAACTGTGGAGCAGCTGGAACCCAGGCGGCAGACTGCAGCAGCATGCCAAAATGCCTTTCATGTAACGTCAAGGGGCATTGGACTGGCAGCGTAACATCCCCAAAGTGGTGAACAAATAAACTAAAGGAGAGCCGGAGGAGGAACGGACAGCAATCGACAAGCAGATGAAAGTAGTTCAACTAAACATGAACCCCTGTGTGCTGGCACAGGATATGCTTGCCAGACACATAGTGGAGATGGACATGGACATAGCCGTAGTTTCAGAGCCATATGCACTGCAACGCCGTCCGAACTGGATTCTATCTGAGGATGGAGGTGCGGCACTGTGGACGTGTGTCTCGTCCTACGCAGGACGTACATTAGGGAGTTGACTTCGTGAGGGCGAGAGTGTTTACTGCATGTGCTATCTCTCCTCCAACATCTGCTGCCCACGTAGCAGAAGAGGCCGGTGACTGGAGTGGTTCATTCAGCCCTGTTGTATGGTGTAAAACTGTGGTTGGGAGTTTTATGATATGCAAAATATAGGGGAAAAATTGAGTTTGTCAATAGGAGGTGTTGCCTTCAGGTAATATCGGCTTATAGAACGGTCTCAAAGGAAGCAGTGGAGGTCCTACCTGGACTCCCGCTCATAGATCTCATCATTATGCAGTGCTGTAGGATAAAGGAACTGGGCCCGCCGCCTACAGATGAAAAGAAACATCAGACCCAGGAAATACAGGGCGAGATGACACAAATGCGGCAGGAGCGATGGAATCGGACCACGAATGGCAGGTGGCACACCATCATATAGGAGACATCAAGGGGTGGTGTTGTAGAGGGCATGGCTTGCTAGGATATGAACTAACACCGTTCCTGGCAGATCATGGAGGCTTCCGATCAAACCTACATCGATTTAGTGACCGCAATGACAACTGCCAGGAATGGGGAAAAGAAGGAAAATATACATGTTTTCTTTGTATGCCCTAGATTTGCTGATGCGTGAAATAAGATGCTGGACAGACTAAACTGAACATGTATGTTTCACCCTGACGAAACACAAAGGATGCTTCTGTAGGACAAGACATTGGAGGGTGGTGGAGGACTACACCAAAACTGTCATGCGAATGTTACATGTTTATGACGAGACCCGAAATAGAGCACGGCACCAGAGGGCATGTGTGAGGACAGGCTCTCGGCTGAGTGCTTTGTCCTGATTTTTTCATGTATGTTTGCTATTTTTACTTTCATATATTTTGTATGTACATGCATGCAATCTTTTCATAGTAGCAATATTTTATTATGATCTTGCTGTGCTTTCTTTTATTAGTTTGAGATGTCTCCTGTATAATTTTGATATCTCTGTTGCATATATGATTGATATGTTCCTTTGACGTAATAATGTTGATATATTATGTTCCGGAACCTGGTTGTGATCTGTCTGGATGATCATGGGTTTTTGTACATATGATGACTTTGAAAGGGGCCGATTTAAATTTGATATCCTTTGATGTACTGTCTGCAATTATGTTCTTTGCTCATACGGTGTTTGATGTGAACTAGTGTGAGTTTTCTTTGTTAGATTTGTTGCATATGTTTTGATTTGATCTGATTCTGTTTGATCACGATTTGTATTATTTGTCGTTGGATGTATTATTTGTTTGTGTACCGTTTGGATGGTGATGTATTGCACTGTGATGTATGAATGTGTAAGTGCATGCATCCACCCCCTTTCTGAAGTAATGCTTCTTTAAGCAATTCCAGGTAGTCAGGGGGTAGGTTTAGTCAGTCGGTAGTGCGCAGGTACACATATGCATTTAACATCATCTTGCGGCACCTGTTGGTGACCCAGATACTGCCATATGGCGTCTGTAAAATTGATTTCCCACCTCTACAAAGAAAAAAAAGGTTAGCTAAAACAATGGCTTGGACGATGAAGTGGTAAAAGATGTAACTTTTCCAAAACATTCTGAAGCCATGGAAATGTTGAAGCAGTTGTTGTTACCTACTTTGAAAGACAAGAAAACAGGTCATCTAGCTAACTATTAATGTTTTAAGTGTTTGTGAGATTGTGCAGCCTGGAAGCACATATCAAAATTGAAACAGAAAACATTTGTGATTTTTTAAACTGAGCATTTTAAGAATATACTGATTACAGTACGTACTGTGTATTTTTTCAACATGTCAACAAAACTTTCTAAGTTTAGGGTTTTTTGCGATTTGTTATTAAATTACTACTATTCTGTACTGCATAAATATTTAAAATTACGTTAAGTAGAAATCAATTAACATTAGACAACAGTAATTTTAATACAGCTACATTTAATAATTCCTATAAGTTTAACAACACAGTAACTATAAATTTGATTGAAATATTGCCCTATGTTTTTGTAATTACTATAATTATAGTAATTATTCTATACTATATGTACTAAGAAAAATTTGGTTAGCTATTCAAATAATGAAACTGTAAACAATGCATTGTTTACTGAAAATGGTTCTATATAATAAAAAAAACTACTTTTTAATTTACAATAATTTTCCCAAACTTTTCTAATGAATTATATTGAAAAATAAAAATGCACTGACAGATATTATCTAAAATATTTCAGACTTATCTAGAATATTGTTTTTGAAGCAACTATAAACATTTGCTTTTCTTTTGTGCATAAAAAACTATCATAAGGTCAACTTCCATATCAAGCAAACCACCAAAGGCCAAGACATGAGAAATAATATTCACTCTTGATCAACATAATCATTTTCTTCTTTGACTGCTAAGTAAATAGAATGCTAAAAAAAGTTTGAAATTGACTTCTTTGTTGAATGCACTTTCGACCACAAAAGAACTTACTTTTTACAATAAAAGAGAAAAGGGTTTCTGCCATCAGGAACTTCTCTTAAACCTGGCAGCTTTAAAAATAGGTGTCAATTGTAATTAAAAAGACATTGATTTCTGATAAAGAAGACTATCAGGATGCAATTGCTTATTGAAAGGCCAAATATTGGTGCTTGGGGAATGTACTACTTGCAAATCACAAATATGAAAAAAAAAGTGGAATATAGTTTATTTAGATGAAACATATATTCATAGGATGCATTAAGTGGCAAATTGCTAGCAGTCAGAGGACTGAGGTCATCACAAAACTAAAAAAGATGATAAATTTATTATTGTGGCTGAAGGCTGAAGAAGACTCCTTTATTTTTAAAACCAGCTAAAAAAAGTATAAAATAATTTAGTGAATTTTTAATAATTTTTGCAAGCGACAGAACAATATTCAACTCAACTGTTTTCTCTAACTATGATAATAATGGAAATAAAATTCTTTAAAAAACAGTTTCTATACGCATTAAAAGTGATTAAATGAAAGATAATGACTCACGAGAGCTGATAGACAAAAGCAGTTTTTACCAGTTGTTAATAATAATTTTGATGTAAAAAAAATTTGTTATGGATATAGTTGTACTAGTCACATTTCTTTATGACCAGTTCTTAATCGAACTTAAATTGATTGAATAAAACATGTGGAACCTTAAAAATGTTTTTTCAATTCTTTCACTGTTAACTCTATCAGTCGATCGGGGCTTACTTCACTTGCCCAATCATCTAATCAGAGGGCTCTGCCGCCTGGACACTTGACGCATTCATATCCTAATTTTTATGATATTAAGAATTTTGCAGAAATATTAGTGCATAGAGAATAATATTCTTCTGAACGTTTGGGTGTTTTTGTATTAAAAATAGGCTTGAGTGAGTAGATATAGAATTTATAATAGTTTTTAACAGAAATATAATGTTTGAAGCTAGCAATATTGATAACAGGGAATGACTTCTTTGTTTGGTTATATGTGTGTTCTCGTGTGAGGTTGTGTTAGTTGCTGGTCCAGCTGCTGCTACTGGCGCAGAGCGGATCAGCCTTTTTTAAATAACATAAATTAACCGACAATGGACTGCTTCTAGCAGGAGAGAGTTGGCTGAGAGAGAGTTGCAGTGTGCAGCTGCCCGGCGCACCAATTTTGGTCCACTCTGTGCCAATAGCGGCTAACATAAAAATGTGAGCACGTATGACAAACAAACCCAAGCACTATCCTTTTTATAAGAAAGATAGAAATATAACATTTTGTACTATTGTTTACTTCAAGATCATATACAGAAAAATACTGGAACGTATTTAAACAAATGGTTATATTTTAAAATGTCAATGTTTTATGTTATCTGGAAAAAAAATCAGAACTTTCAACTGGACAGTGTGATCATCATTAAAATATATCAAAAAAGTAAAGATCTCAGATTAGACCGCTAAGATGTAACTTTTAAATCTGTCACATCTGATTAACTCAGTTATATTTTTCACACAATAAGAAATGTACTGACCTGAATTCTCTTCAAGAAACAGACCCAAAAAACCATACAGGTGAGACATCATAAGTGCCAAGAGAGGTCATCTTTTCTAGTAAAATATTAATAATACTGCAATAAAATGTAGCACACCTTTACACAAAAAAAAACCTTAAGGATTATGTTGCATGCATTTCGAAAAGTATAATGTTGGAGAATTGAAGAAATGCTGTGATCATATAGAGATCAAGGAAAATATTAAGTTGAGAGTAAATGAAATTAATAAGATTAATTATCAACCAAATTGATAATAAGAATCCAAATTCAGCATTAGACAACAATAACAACAGTTCTAATGGACAACACAGTAATTACTCTATTAATGATCATTGCAAACCATTAAAGGGAAAAGAATATAACATTATAACGGAAGTATAAAATATAATAATTTTGTTAATTTTGAACATCGATAATGAAATATTTTCAGTAATAGATGCACACTAAGATCACTACTTGTGTCATCACTCTCTTTCAAGTTTACATGCAATCTGACAGCAACCCATCAAAACAAATCAATAATATTAAAAAACAATCTTAAATTATTTCTAGCCATGTACAGATAAACTTGGTTAGTAGTTAAAGAATTATCTGACAAATCAGTACGGAAACTCCCAGAAGATGGTTCTATATAATAAAAAAAACTACTTTTTAATTTACAATAATTTTCCCAAACTTTTCTAATGAATTATATTGAAAAATAAAAATGCACTGACAGATATTATCTAAAATATTTCAGACGTTTTTCTGTGCAATAAAATTGGAAAAATTTATTATTTATTTTCTTATTCTATTTCAGTGAATAGATAAATCCCGACCGAATCTTAGTCACCTTCAAGAAAATTCCTACTGTATAAATAATTGTATTTAGCTACTAGAATAACTGCTGCGCATTAGGATGCCCATACCTATCCATGCCCATCGTCTATCCATATGTTTATAACAATATGCCTAAGTTTATAACAATGACATACCATTAAATGTAGAAAAATGAGATTTTTATAAATGAAACAACCTCATAGTAATCTACTTTTTTATGTGAGGCCACCGCATTTAAACCCCCATGGCTGGGACACTAAAAAATTTAAACGGAAAACTTAAGACTATGCAGATTCACAATGTAGGTCGGGCAAAGAGGGTAGCTTTAATTTAGTTTTAATTATCTAACTGGTACAGGATAAATGCATCTGGTCATAATATAATACAACAAACTGTTCTTACGAAAAGGAATCGTGTACATTTTAAATAAAAAAGCAATCTGTTTTTTGTAGAACTTTATTTGATTAAAAAAATAAATAACTTTGAATGTACATATGAAAATTAATCAAAAACATAATTTTTAAATAATAAGAGTATATAAATATAGTTTAATCCACTTAAATATTTAAGTGGAAGATTAAGTTTTCATTTCACATACATATTGTAAAATCAGACTATATAATTCTGAAATCTTTTAATTTATGAACAAAATATTATTTCTTAACATCAAATAATAATCGCAATTTATATATTATAAACATTTCTAAAACTGAAATATAATAAACTAATTTTTTTATTACAATAAAATACTCTATTTCATAAAGATATTTATTTTATAAAAAATTGAATACATATAAAATTTAATAAAAAATATTATTTTGAGATAGTAAAATTTTAGTCAATAATTTTGAAAAACTGCTGAATCTGCTAAAAAATCCAGAAAAAAGCTCAACTATTTGTAACCAGTAACTAAACTAGAAAACTCAAGTCCCCTGAATAAACAAGAAATAAAGAATAATCTGATCTCAAAAAAATAATAAAGCATCCGGGTGAGGACCCAATAACTGTGTAATTTTTAAAATTATGATTATTAGCTAATTAATCAATGATCTATTACAGAAAATATTTGGAAGACAAAAAAAATCCTGCCAGAATGGCCACTCTGCCCCAATTCATTTTTGACACAAAAGAGGAGACAAAATTTACAGTGGAATGTCTCTCCTTTCAGTAACCTTTAAAATCTTATAAAACTTGTAGAGAATACAAAGAAGAGAAGAGCACATCAATAAACAAATTGGGAAATATATCAGGGTGGTTTAGAAAGGGAAGATTCTGTGTGGAAAAAATAAACAGTAAAGAGGAGATTTTTTTGCCTTTACAAAAGATCGGGCAAGATTCAAATAGAAATGCTAAATGTAATTGCTGAAATATATTTCTTAAAATATATAACAAAATATTTCTTAAATAGATGTATCGGAATATACCAGTAGCAACAAAGTATGATCTAATCTTAAAGATTCTTAATTTTTTTAGGTGTTAAAAAAAAATGTAATTTTTTTTACATTTTCTGATATATATATTTTGAATAATATTTTCGTAAATTTACAAGCTTAAATTCAAAATAATTGCAAAGTTATACACATTTAACTCTTAATTGCTGTCATCTGGTCATTTTTAACCCGAGAGGTATATTTTTGTTGGCTATGTTGCAGTGACAGTTGCTACTTCCCTGATTTCATTGTCCACTCTATTCAAGGGTGTTTCAAGGCCAGCTATAGTGCCATGTACAATGAAAAATTATAAGTTTATTTTTTACGAGAGTTCACAATCAAACCGATGATAGTAGCAATGTTACTTTTTTTTTTGGTAATAAAATCATCATTGTATTTTTTACATTTTTAACAAATTATGAGTTTACTCATAATTACCTCTTGTGAAAGTAGTAAAAGCTTGAATGAAAATGAAATTGAAGATATCTTAATGAACTGATGATCTGTAGGACCGTGAATCTATATTTAGTGAATATGATAGCGATAGTGAATGTGACATAGAAAGTCCTGACAATGTATGTGAAATTAAAAACAAAAATGCGATGAGTGTATCCGATGAATTGTTGAAGAGGAAAGTAGACGAAAGTCTGTTTATAAAAAAAAATTGTTATAAATTGAGTACTGAACTTATTAGTTCAAGAACTTAGGTTATTAGGACTCATCTTTCTCAAATAAAAGAAACTGCTAAAAACTTGAATCTCTATTAATTCAATTTATTATTGGGAATTACTGTTTAGTGATGAAATGTTATACATTATATTAGAACATAAAATTATTAAATTATCACTAAAACTACTGCTCTGCAACTTCCTTTGTTAATTACACTCATAATATTGAATTAAAAGCTTTAATGGACTACTGTATTTATTTGGTATATTTAATTCTAGTAAAGAAGATGTGAGGAATCTACAGAAAGTGATGGAACTGGAAGTGTTATATTCAGGGAAACCGTGTCCCTTCAGCGGTTTGTATTTCTGTTAGTTTTAACGGCACTAAAGTACACTCCAGTATACAAGATGGTGACAAAACTGCTCATATTTTCAAATTATTTAAAATGTTAATCTTAAATTGCACTTCGAATTATTCTCCCTCCAAGTATCTAATTGTAGAAAAGATGCTTGTCAGTTTTCAGCATCTAAGCACCTTTTAAATGTTCATGAAAAATAAGCCCTGAAAATATGGACATATATTTAAGAAAATCACTTGCCTTAACTCATATGAGACGTTGACTTGAAGAATCCAGACTTTCAACATCGCTGACTTTATTATTAGAAATGTATTAAAAATTAAAAAAGGAAAGATCAAACCTGAATTGCTACAGAAAAAACACAGGCGATGTCATATGTGCCCATCAATCAATGACAACAAACATCTCAACGTCTGTAGTGAGTGTGAGACCATGTATGCAAGTACAAATAAAATCAGAAGAAATAGTTGCAAAAATGAAGATCTTGAATAAAATTAGTAATTTTTTTCTTAATTTAAAATTTTTCAATACATATTTGTCTCCAGTTAGTTTTGAAATATCACAATTTATTGTTACAAATACGTTTCATTCAAGAATCAGACATTTTCAACTTTCTTGTTACATAGAAGATTTTTCGATTATTTAATTTTTTAATTACTTTGTTTATTTTATAATATGGGTAAAAAACTTTCATTAGTAGTCTGTAATTAGAAAAAAAAATCATTAAAAATGTTAATCTTTTTATCAAAAAACACGTTTGTAATTTTCATACATATATCACATATTTAGATCAAATTAGTTTTATTAATTTATATATATTCTAAACATTATGTTGAATATTTTATTTCTTAAATGCAATGATAGATATTTGAAATAATGTATATTAAGTAGTAATATTATGTTTTACATGCTACAATCAGGTAATCTAATTAAATTTTATATAAAACCACTAAAAAGCCACCTTTGTATGTTTTTTCATTGCAAATACGGTCAATAATTTTGTCAACCAAAAAAAAATTTAATATTGTGAGAATTTCAATTTTTGGGTCAGCTGTGAACCGACAATAGCATTAATATAATAATAGCAGTAAAGAGTTAAAGTGGTACAGAAGTAGATCGAATTTCAAAGTATGGTAAGAGACCTGGCATCTCAAGTCTCTGCCCTCTATTGTTTAACTTTGCAGCTTCTATACTTTCCAAAACCTTTTTCTATTGTGAATAGAATATATTTGAGAATATAATAGGAATATTAACAACGATTTGAGACATGTATTTCAAAATGTTAGTTTCTGTTTATATTCAAGGTTATGAGCACTTTTAACCATTTTAGTGTGTAAAACAATGAGGAAAATAACTCACAACAAGGAGATAAGATAAGAAAAATTTTTTAAGAAATTGACACATGTAAGAGGCAGTCATTCTTTTACATGTTGATAAAAAATTAAAAATGAAGTTTTTGAGGTCAATAATGACAACAGGTTCAGGAATCCTCCTATTTGTTTTTAATATGCGAGTAAACTTAAATACAAAATCAGAATGAGGTTTTAAATTCATGCAAGATCAACGTTATTTGTGAAAATGAATTTGAGAAAAACACATGTAATGTGTGATTTGTATAAGTCTCACTTGTGAACTTCACAAATGTTTTTTCTGTACCACCTTTTCTGAAATGGTAGAATTTCTCAGCACCAACCAAGTTATCTGACTGGCATAATACGTGGTTCTGGGGTTAATATATTCATCATCACGTGCATATTATACTCTAGAGTAATACATAAATCTAAACTCTTTTTAGGTCGTCTGTAGCCTTGGAGTTTTAGTGTAGCCTGTAGTCAGTGGTAATGATTCAGTTTTCATCTACATGTCTTGGATTCAAATCCCGGTCAGGAATCGTATTTTTCACAAATACCATGGCTACAAAACTGCTATTTTACTTAATCCTCTGATGCAATACCTAATAGTGGCAGTGCTACTACAGTGGTAATAAAATTATTAAAAATGTACTTTGTAGCTATAACTAAGCCAAACGTTAATTTTTTGTTTACCTACCATAAAACTGTTCAAGTTTCGACTTCAGATAATTTCTTCAATAATTATCCCTTACCAATGACCACAATGTTGAACAATACCTAAGGAAAACCAATTTTTCCTTATCTTTACCTGGATAAAATTTGTTATTGTTGTTTTAAATTATGCACACTTGAAAAAATTATATTCATTTTTTCCCATAATATATTTTCTTACTATAAGATTTTTAAAGGTCATAACAATTCTCTAATATGGATACTAAGATATATTTTGAACTATAACTCATTGAAAGATTTTTGACAAAGGTTACAAACAGAAATTTTTCTAATTAGTTATGAATATTAAGATGTTTTTTTAAATTGCTTTTGTGATTAAATGACTTTTGACAAAAGTTACAAACATAATTCTTCTCTTTTGTATGAATATTAAGATGCATTTTTAAACTGCTTTTGTGATTAAATGACTTTTGACAAAAGTTACAAATATAATTCTTCTCTTTTGTATGAATATTAAGATGTTTTTTTAAATTGCTTTTGAGATTAAATGACTTTTGACAAAAGTTACAAATATAATTCTTCTCTTTTGTATGAATATTAAGATGCATTTTTAAACTGCTTTTGTGATTAAATGACTTTTGACAAAAGTTACAAATATAATTCTTCTCTTTTGTATGAATATTAAGATGCATTTTTAAACTGCTTTTGTAATTAAATGACTTTTGACAAAAGTTACAAATATAATTCTTCTCTTTTGTATGAATATTAAGATGTATTTTTAAATTGCTTTTGAGATTAAATGACTTTTGACAAAAGTTACAAATATAATTCTTCTCTTTTGTATGAATATTAAGATGCATTTTTAAACTGCTTTTGTAATTAAATGACTTTTGACAAAAGTTACAAATATAATTCTTCTCTTTTGTATGAATATTAAGATGTATTTTTAAATTGCTTTTGAGATTAAATGACTTTTGACAAAAGTTACAAATATAATTCTTCTCTTTTGTATGAATATTAAGATGCATTTTTAAAAAGCTTTTGCGATTAAATGACTTTTGACAAAAGTTGCAAATATAATTTTTGTCTTTAGTATGAATATTAAGATGTGTTTTTAAATTGCTTTTCTGATTAAATGACATTTGACAAAAGTTACAAATATAATTCTTCTCCTTTGTATGAATATTAAGATGTAATTTTAAATTGCATTTGCGATTAAATGACTTTTGACAAAAGTTACAAATATAATTCTTCTCTTTTGTATGAATATTAAGATGCATTTTTAAACTGCTTTTGTAATTAAATGACTTTTGACAAAAGTTACAAATATAATTCTTCTCTTTTGTATGAATATTAAGATGTATTTTTAAATTGCTTTTGAGATTAAATGACTTTTGACAAAAGTTACAAATATAATTCTTCTCTTTTGTATGAATATTAAGATGCATTTTTAAACTGCTTTTGTGATTAAATGACTTTTGACAAAAGTTACAAATATAATTCTTCTCTTTTGTATGAATATTAAGATGTATTTTTAAATTGCTTTTGAGATTAAATGACTTTTGACAAAAGTTACAAATATAATTCTTCTCTTTTGTATGAATATTAAGATGTATTTTTAAATTGCTTTTGAGATTAAATGACTTTTGACAAAAGTTACAAATATAATTCTTCCCTTTTGTATGAATATTAAGATGCATTTTTAAAAAGCTTTTGCGATTAAATGACTTTTGACAAAAGTTGCAAATATAATTTTTGTCTTTAGTATGAATATTAAGATGTGTTTTTAAATTGCTTTTCTGATTAAATGACATTTGACAAAAGTTACAAATATAATTCTTCTCCTTTGTATGAATATTAAGATGTAATTTTAAATTGCATTTGCGATTAAATGACTTTTGACAAAAGTTACAAATATAATTCTTCTCCTTTGTATGAATATTAAGATGTAATTTTAAACTGCCTTTGCGATTAAATGACTTTTGACAAAAGTTACAAACATAATATTTCTCTTCTTTGTGCGTAATAAGTTGTGTTTTTAACTTATTTTCAAGAATAAGAGACTTTTGACAAGAGTAAGAATTATTTTCTTTCTCTTTAGCATGAAAGTTAATGTCCCTCTTTAAATAACATTTACATCTGAATCTTTCATTGCAATATTCACAAACCAATTTCTTTCCTTTCTGCTGAGGTAACTCATTTTCACTACTTATATCCTTGACTAAATTTTCTGTTCTTACATCGCCATTCGCACAATTACATTCACTGGATTTTTGTTTTATAATTCCATCATATACCGAATTATTTACACATCTCTTACAATTCTTAGTACTTGCAGTGATGGTTAATTTATCAATAATAACCTGTAAAATTAAAACAACAGTTAAAAAGTAATTATGAATTCATGTAAAATTATTTCCATTAAAAGAACATTATTCTATTTTGCAAAATATGGATAAAAAACTGAATATCTTAAACATATATTCAAAATAAACATCGTTTGGAATATTATTTAATGATTCACAAGTAAAGTTTAACGTAATAACAAACTTTACTTATCCTATTGCATATCTATACACATAGCTGAAACTTTACAGATTGTCTGGGCTAAAGGTATCCAAAATAAATGGCCTATATTTAGGAAATCAGTCCTAACTTCTTAGTAGACTCAAATGATAGCATAAATCTCCAAGAATTGTTCAGTGTACTTCCAATATTCAGTAGAATATGCGTAAGATGTGCAGACAAGCTGACTCCAATGCGATTGTAGTCCATCAATATGTGGATCCCACAAAAACCATTCAGTGCATGCTTTAGTTAATGGAGTTTCAATCATGTACACATGTTTAACAGCTTGTACAAACTGAATGGAATATCAATTCTTTTACGTCAAAGTTTAACGTCCTCAAAGGTATGACTTTAAGAGACAGAAATCATCAAAGGTTACAGTTGTGATGAGGCTATGGATCAAGTAAGCGACGCATTCACTGCCCGTCCCATTAAGTTTATTAGGCGACCTAGTTATGGACTGCAAATATCTCTTTCTACTGTTCACAACATTACCATAAGCACTCAGTTTGCAAGAATACAAGTTACAACTCTTAATTATAGTTAGATATCTTATTTAGTGGTGAGACAACTTTTCATATGTGCAGGATAGTTAAAGACACTCTGTCAAATTTAATGTACTTCATGCAGTAAAAATAAAATAAATAGAATAAATTTACGCTATGTAACCTGGAAAGCCAATTTACATTACTGAGTGGATTTAAATCACACTATTTATAAAAATTATGATTATTCCTTTTTTTTTATATAAAAATGTGCTGCCATCTGTTGCTGCTTTTATAAGTGTCATCTTCATATTCTGTCTGAAAGTTGATCAAGTAGGAATCTTTTTTATTTATGTTTAAATATCTAAAAAATGTCTAAACTTTACCTAGTATTATTTAAATTAAATTTCTTGATATTTTCACTACATGGAAATTTTAATATTAAAATTAACTATTTACAATATTTTAATTTTTTATTATGTTTGATATGTAATTTTATATAAATATATTATATACAGCTGATGATGCAGGATCCTGCAAAGGTGCTTTTGGAATAGAAAATAAGGTAAGTGTCATTTCATTTACTTTATAATTCTGTACTTGGGTTGTTCAAGTTGATTTTTTTATTATAAAAATACAACATATATATATATATGATCAAACTGGAAAACATGATTTATAATGTATATTTTTATAATAAATAAAATAAAAATATATAATTTTTTGAATTCTTCTAAATTAGCATCCTCTTTTAACAATATATTAAATACATTTTAAAAAACTTGTAAATAAATCTGATGAAGTGGTGCTCATGCAAGAAACACTGATATATATATATATTTCCACACAGGGCAAGAAACTTAAAAACCAAACTGAGAGAGCTTAACTACTAGGTATTTGAGTGTTACTTTTTACACTGCTCCTATTAGCACTATTATTGGAGGTGTATATTACTACTCTAATCTATTATTGTCTGTTGTAAACTATTCATGCTTCAGTGCAATAATTTTCGAGAACCACGGTTTTCCTTGTCAACACGATTTGTCTAGTGCAAATCTGACTAGACGATTTGTCTAGTTGCAAGTCCTTCACTATCAATAACTGAAGGCAAATGTTCACAATAAATAACTGAAGTCATTGACAACAGTTTGCATCAGGTGACTCTCAATATGATTACTTTAGCATTGATGCATCAGCTGTGCAGGGTGATCACTTCGGATATCTTTTGTCAAAATATGGTAGATATGTTAAGTCTTCCTAATGTAATCACAAAATTAGATTTTATATTATTTTCTTTTCATTTACAGATTTTATGTCACAACCATGTTTAGTCTTACCAGGTCCAATTTAAACTGCCTACCTGATAAATATTGAAACATGAACACTGAATACAATTAACAACAAATCACCCAAAGCTTACTAAAATGTCAACTCCATCAACAGGTTAAAATTCACATATTTCAGTCATCAATGAATTTCAAAAACACACTTTGCTCTCACACATTGACCATTTATCATTCACAAACATCTCAATAAATCGATATTAATTAAAATGAACTAAATACGATTACAAACATTTTGTTAAAAACGAACACATTGAAATATATACATAGTAATGAAATTAAGAAGACAAATCTTGTTTGTTACAATAGCCAATAGCTAATACTTACACGACATGGATAAAATACCATCCCATCTTTTGTCTTCACTGTGTGAAAATCTTTTATTTGAAGTTCATTGCTTTTCATATTAAGATTAACCTGTAATGAAACATCATCATTCAATAAGATCTCAGATTCCTTTTTAAAAAAAAGATAAAGAACACAAATTACAAACTAATTAATTTCCAATAAATGTTTTTGGTAGTAAACACCATTAAAATCTATCTTGCTAAAAATTTTAGAAAAATCCAAATATTATGACAAAATTAGGCCAAAAAAGAACAAAACTGATTTAATTTTATTTTTATATGAATTTACTATTAATAGAATATTACAATTGTTATTTTTATATACATATATATATATATATATTATACACTTTATTTTCTCAAAGTGTATGTTGCAAAAAATAACAAAATAGCAAACACATTAATCACAAATTTAAATCTGTGAAAATTAATTTTATAAGTCAATTTAAAACAAATATGGCGGTTGTTCAGGAAGGTTTTGAAGAATTTTTTTTTAACTTTCAACTTAATTCTCTTGCAATTTGTTTCATTTACAATTTTCATTTTACAGATTTTCCAACTTTTTTTATATTATCAGTATGATGTGATTTGTCCAACTCTGCGAAATAAGCAGTTCTCTCACCTTTGCATCATTAGAAATAAATCTTTGTCCAATGAGCCATTTTTTCAGATTTGGGAGAAGGTAATAATTAATTGAAACCAAGTCAGGTGAATACAGCACATGCTTCCAGATGACTTTGTCAAAGTGTAAATTATCATTGAGTTTTGCAACTACTATCAGAGATATGTGTACCCTCACATTATTGTGGTAAAAGAACAGTATCTTTTTGGCCAATGTGGCAGTACATATCAATCAGTCCAGAACTGTAATGATCCTCGTACTTGAAAGTTCATGTATTACTAAAGAATAAACCAAAACATGGTAAAAAAATGCAATGAAGTCAAATTAAAAAATCAACATTAAGTGCTTACATAAAGTTTCACTCATATAACTACTCCACTAAATACACTCTGAAAGGGCGAGTAAAACTAACTTACTGCTTCATGTTTGATTTTATGATCTTCGAATTTAATTAGGTTGGTCCCTTCAGTCACAAAAGGATCTGTCACTTTTTCAAAATTATCACACCCATTACTGATCGGCTTATATATATATAAAATATTGTCAAGTGAATTATTAATGCGAGATTTGACATTAGACACATCACTAATAAAAATGGCACTAGTCATTCTAAAGAATGAAAGAGAAGAAGAGGTTTTGCAATATTTTCTTCATGCAACAAATATACACAAGTGTTACATAAACATGATATTACCACTGAAATAAAGGTGATAGTCAGCCACATACAAGCAGCTCAATTATTTATACCACAGAAATTTATGTACAATGGAGATCAAAACTATCAGAGAACATTACCATGACTATGCCCAGACGTACTTTAGTTGCTTCACATGAAACCAAGATCAAACTTTAAAAAAAAAACTAGGGAAGAAAGTTTAAAGCAACCGACTAATGGTCTTTTAAACAGAAAATTATAAATTATATATGACTCCATTCACTAAAAACATTAAAAAGCTGGAGCTACAATTTTAATACATTTTTTTTAAACTTTACAGTCCAGTACACTCTTCTTCAATTCTGAGGCGCCCCTTATTGAACAAAATGTTGAAATTCATCAAAGTCACTCCCAAAAATTGTAGGCTCTCTGTAGGAGATGATTCTGTCATACTCTGAGAATGACATTTCCTGTCGTATATTCCCGATACAGAATAAAAATTGCACCTAAAAGATGTATTGTTTGTTATGCAAACAACATAAGAAAGGAATCACAATATAACTGTTGGGAATGTGATGTTGGTATTTGTCCTGCCCCTTGTTTTAGAAATTTCATCACTAAGAAGGAAAACATTTTCATATTTCAAAAACATTAAAATTCATTTAAAAAAAAAATGTATGACTAGTATTAAACTGAAATATAGTAATAACTCTGGGAACTGGCAAACATGAATCTAAGTTATTATTCTGTGATCTTGAACTCTGAATGGCTAAATTCATAAATATTTATGAACTATTTCCATAGAAAATAATTTAATCGTTTTCACAGTAAGATTAGAAATATATACATAGAAGATTCACAACATGTAAACTTATTTCACCATGGCTCAATGAGATAATGATATGTATCAGACTACACTTTGTTTAGTTTAGTAGAGACTCAGAAGATCCATTCCTGAGACATATGTTTAATTAAACCCCAACCACCAGAGTACACAGGTATTCACTGCTAAGTTTTTAAATCTGTATAAAAGCAACTGACTTTTACTAGGATTTGAACCTGAGAACTTTCGACTTTGAAAATCAGCTGTTAAAACAACTTTTTTGTGATGAGTTAAACACTAGATCAGCCTGGTGGGCTAAATATATATATTATTATTATCTTTTATGACCGCATAGGATCATTTTAGTCAGTCTGTTATGCATGTCTCTTTGATGGGACTGTTTGGGCCTTGTGGTCCTCCCATTACTTTTTTATACATTTTGATTTTTGTGCCCTTTCTAGTGTTGAAATGTTTGTGTTGTGAGGTTTTATCTTATGAGTGCTTTTGTTCGTGATTTTCTCATTTAATTTTATCGTACCTGTGGCGCCTACTGATGTAATGCCAATTTCCTTCAGATCCTATCTCATTTCTCCGAATCATCTGCATCCTGCCTTTGTATTTTCCGAGTCGAGATTGTACTGCATCTTTATGATACATTTTGTCCATGCAAGTTCTTCCAATTTTTTCTTTCCATCTTCTGGAATCTGTCTGTCTTTGATTGTTCATTCAGGTGGAAGAGTGTTTGCTTGCTGAGTAAGTGGTTTATGGTTTTATAACTGTGTTTTAGTGTCTTATTTTTGTATTTATTGATAGGCATTTTTATTATAAGTGTACCAGGTTAATTTTTGTGCTTCAGCTAGATTTTTCTTCTTATTCAGATAAAGGATTTTTTGTTTAGATTGTTTGTTACTATTTCTCCAAGGTATTTAAATTGGGTTACTAAATTTTGGCTCCAATTTTATTTGTAATGTTTTGAAGTACTAATATCCGTGATTTAGTTTCATCAATGACATTTGCTACAAGTGCCAACTCGTCAGCAAAACTAGGACAGTTTGTTTCAATTTTTCCACCCATTTTAACTTTTGGGAGACACCTTTTTGAGCTTGAGCCATTCCCTAATTACAATTTCTAAAACACAGTTGAACAGTAGTCGTAATAACTCATTGCCTTGGCACAATCCTGTTTTGATCTCAAAAGGTTCTGAGAGCTCACCTTTGAATATTACCTTTGACACTGTTTGTAAGGGTCAGTTTTATCATGTTTATAATTTGATAAGTAGTTCAAGGTGTCTTAGAATTTTTAGTAGGGATGCAGTCATAAGCTTTCCTGAAATCTACAAACGTTATGACCACATCCTCTTGTAATCCATTATTAGCTTGAAACTCAAGATGTGGTCTGGGCAGCTCCTCCAGGATCTTAAACCTTCCTTGCATTCTCCTGGTTTTTTCGAGTTGTGGTTTGCTCCTGTTGAGGATGATTCTTGAAAGAATTTTGTATGTTGTGTCTAGGAGTGAGACTCCCCAGTTAATTGTTAGGGTCTGTTTTGCCCCCATTTTTGTGTTGTCAGTGGATGAGGGCTATCGTCCACTGTTCTGGTAGTTCTTCTTTGATCTCGATGTTGACAAACTGATGATGAAGGACAATTTTTGCTGATCTTCATGCATATTTTCAGATCTTTCGAAAAGTCTGATCTTCTCCTGCTCCTTTGTAATTCTTCATCTCACCCAGTGGTTGGTAGATTACTTTTATTGTGGGAGGGTTGATGTTTTCTGGTGGTGTTGGTGTTAAAGTTTAAGAATTTTGTTGGTTCTTCGCAATTTAGGATATCGTTAAAATATTTAACAAGGATTTCCACATTGTTTATATTTCTGTTAGCCAGTTTCTTATATTGACTTCAGTGTTTTTTTAATGATGTAGTCTCTTTATTCTCCTTAGGGGTCAGGTGGTTTCTTTTCTTTGTTTTACTAGATTTGGGAAGGATATTTCTAATTTTTGGGATTAATAGCAATAGTCGATTTTTTCCACTGTTCTGATACATTTGCTATTCCAACATTGATGTTTTTGTACGGGATTTTATTGGGGCTAATTCTTCTGTGATTTGTTTATTGTTGTTACTGGATCTTTGATTTATCTGTGATTGTTATTTTTTTGGTTGCTTTTTGGTAATTTTCATTCTTGATCAGTCGGGCAGGATCCTCTTTTCTTCTAGTTTTAGGACTTGATTTTGCTGTTTTCTTTGTGAAGCAAATTCAATTTTGACTACATAGTGATTGGATGCAGTGTCTATGCCTCGGATGACTTTTACACTGTAGATCTCCATGGGGTGCTGTTTATCCATAAAGACGGTCGAGTTACCATTCTCCTATAGTGTAATCAAGGTGTTTTTAGATTTTGATTTTTTGAGACTTCATCTTGAAATATGTGGAATTCAATATTAGGTTGTGGTTTCTGCAGAGATCAATGAATCTGTGTCCATTTTTGTTTGTTTTTTTTGGGCGGGCCATTTTCCGATGTTGTCGTGGTCTTCTTTCTCTGTCTAGTTGGGCATTGAGTTTCCAATTAATTTTTTAACATGGATTTCAGTTATGTTATTTATAGTAAGGTCGAGTAGATTCCAGAACGTTACTGTTTCTTTATAGTCTTTTGGAGAATTATTTTTATTATTAGTGGATGCATCTACTTATTAATGTAGATTTTATTAGATGCATTTGGTGTGAGTGTTCAGATTCTGACTGTTCTTAGATTCTGAGTGTTTGAGTCTGAATAAAAAGCCAGTTCAAAACTGTGGGACGTTTTCATCACTCTCTTTCAAGGTATACCTTCGCAGAGTCTATATCCGTGAGATTCCATGGCATCCTGGTCAGTGTTTCTTATTTCCTGCAGACCCATGATGAGAATTTTGTATTGGTCCATTCGGCCAGTTATTATTTTTAGTTTACCAGTCTGCTGCAGCAAGTTTTCTTTGTGTGTGGAAATGTAGATGGTTTGATTTTGGACTTTGTATTTTTCTTATTTGTGTATGTAGTGTTAGGGCATTCCAATGCTTCCAGTTGCATGTTATCTTCTAAGTGGCAGCCCACCATATCCAAATGCTGCCTTTTCTAAACTCTGGTGTTGCTTGGTTCAGCAGGTGGTGTATTTCTTAAAAAAGACCATTCAGTGACGCCTCTCAAGGGGACATTTGTCAAAATAGGTTCCGAGTTACATCTCTAAATGCGATCTAGTGAGGTGTGATTTGATGATAAATGAAGCTATGAAGTTTTTTTAGATTCAGTTCACCAGACAAATTTCTCCTATTTGTTTGGGATATTTCCAAGCATAACCCATGAAGGCTCAATCTGACTTTTGTTAAAAGATGTTATTTTGGAGAAAAGTTAAAAAGTCTGATCCTAAATATTACACCCGTATATATATATATATATATATAATAGCCTTCGCAATTCACAGAATTAGAGAAACACTCACCTTTAATCTTTTACTTCATCATAATGCTACTGGGCCTAAGCCCATCCTCAGTGATATCTTTTATAAATTCTTAACCTGTTTATAATTACACAATAACTATTAGCTTTTTACATTTTGTAATCTTTTTGCAATTGTTGGATTTTATCTTATAAATACCGGAAGAATACGATAAAACATAAACTCCTGTTATTTCAATTGAGAAATAAAATGAATATATAAATGAAATTGTTTTAAAAAAATTAATGACCCAACAATAAAGTTTTAAAAATTAAAAAAAGATTCCATAGTTAAATACAAGGAAATATTTAATAATAATAATAAATTAAAATATCATATCAGATTATCCACATATACCTTGTACCCCAAAACTTACAGGTTTCCCAAAATTACACAAGGAAGGTATAACAACAAGGCCATTAATTAATTTCAAAACAGCCCCAGGTTATATTATTACTAAAATTATTGATATAGCAATTAGATCAAAGATAAATTTAGAATACAAATAAAATATAAAAAACAGGTATGAATTAATAAATTAAATAAGTAAAAAATTATTAAAACTATAATTACTAGCTTAGATATAACCAATATGTACCCAGATTAACCCATTGATTACACAATCTCAATAGAAAATAAATTAATAAAAGCAGGTGAAGACAAAAAATTTATAAATATTTAACAATTAGAAACATGTCAGCAGAATTATTTTGAATTTATTGGAACCTGTTACATATGAGAAAATATTTTACCCATGGGATTTCCCTTATCTGCTTTAATGTCAAAAATATATTGCAGGAATTTGATAATAGAACAGTATATGGCATACATCACGTATATTAAATTTTATTGTGGGTCAGATTCGTGGATGATAATTTAGTTATATATGAACCGGTTATAGATAATGATGAAGTAATTTTAAATAAATTCAGTTCAGATCATAAAACTTTATATTTTACATATGAAATGGAACATAACAGAAATTTAAATTATTTAGATGTAAATATTAAAATAAAAACAATCAAATAATAACTGAATTATATAAAATACCTACCTGAAATGAAATTATTATAAATAGGAATTCTAATCATATTTGGTCCCAGAAGGTTAATATTTTTAAGTACATGATAAACAGAGCAATAAAATACATAAACAACAAATGGGAATTTTATAATTTTAGTATAAAGAATATAGCTATAAAAAATGGATATCATACGTCATTGATTGATATTAAAAATATAATCAAGAATTTTTCAGTAATACAAATATTACTACATTATTACCCATAAAAATATGTAAAATAATCTTATACAAATAAAATTATAGAAAACTAAATTGATGTGTATACAAATAAAAAATACAAACCTGATAATCATATAATAAAACATTAAAAACATACAAAATCCTGTCGAGAATCATATACAACCAACATGAACTGGAACTTGGGGAATACCAAGGGGGATTTAGGTCATGGAGAGGTTGCCCGGAGCAAATAATATCCCTAAAACTTATGATGGACTTATATAAAAGACGGAAGAAACAACTAATAATCACCTTCGTCGACTTTAAAAGGGCCTATGATTGTATACACCGACCATCCATGCTGAATATTCTGAGAAACCTGGGCCTTCACCCTAAACTCGTAAACATGATAAAATTAACTTTAACCGATACCCAGTCCAGAGTGAAATTCAGAGGTGAACTCTTTCAACCCTTCTACATAAAAACTGGATTGAGGCAAGGAGACGGCCTCTCACCACTCCTTTTTAACTGCGCCCTCGAATTTGTCATGAGAAAATGGTATGAAATAAATCCCAAAAATATAAAAATGGGTACTAAGAAAAACTCCATCGCACTAAATCGCCTAGGATTTGCAGATGACCTCGCTCTTTTAGCAAATAATATTCAAGAAGCCAAAACACAAATCATGAGCCTTCAAAACCTAGCACAAAAGATAGGGCTTCATATCTCTTTCGAAAAAACTGAACTAATGGCCATAGATCCTCTGGTAATAGAGCGCATTACGATAAACGATCATAAAATTAAAATAGTAAAACAATTTAAATATCTAGGGGAAATAATAACTTATAATTTAAATGAAAAAGTGACATGGCAAAACTGGACAAATAAAATGATTAAATCCCAAAAATTAACTCGATCAACATATAACAAAAAATGCCTTTCGACTAAAGTAAAACTTAAACATTATAAAACTGTAGTACAGCCAGAAGTCACCTTACGGAAGCGAGACCCTTTTCAAAATCACTCAGAAAAACCGAATTGAAAAAATTCTGAAAATAGAGAGGAGAATTGTCGGAACGTGTATCGATAAAAAACACCAAAAAGACGGCCGATGGTGGATTGTGCCAAATGAGGTGGTGTATCGAGAAATAGAGACTGTTACTGATACTGTGCGGAAAAAAAGAATCTCTTTCTTTGGTCATCTCATAAGGACACAAGGAAACAAGACCGTCAAGAAATATCATTGAAAAGCTCTGGTTCCAAAAGGTAGAAGTAGGATGGATCAAAGAAATTACAGAAGATATGAAAGAATTGGGAATATCCCTGACTGACCTACAGAATAAAACTGGAAAAATTACAAAGCTAAATAAAAAATCTTTAAAAACATTTCGAATATTTTTAGAAGTTTAAAAATTGTTTTATTAATTTTTATTTAAAACAAACAATTTTTACACAATGTAAAAAGCTAATAGTTATTATATAAATTGTGAACAGTTAAAGAATTTATAAAAGTTATCACCGAGAATGAGCTTAGGCCTGAAGGCATTTTGAAGTAAGAAATTAGAGGCAAGAGTGTTTCTCTAATTCCATGCTTTGCAGAGGCTGAAACAATATTCTATCGTACATATAGACATTTATGTAGAGAGAAAAAAAAATGGACTATAAAAAGTTTAACCTGCTAAATAATTAATATATACGAGTTCACAAATGAACTGCATGGAATCCAAAATTTACATGCAAGGCCATAATAATGAAAAACAATACAGTAGGATGCCGATTTTCAAGATGTCTGACAAACTGGACTGCTTAAATCCAAATTAAGAAATTAAAGAAAAAATAATACATTATTTGAAAAATAAATCTTATTTTATTTATGTTTATTTTTCTGAATTTTTCAATTGACCTTTTTGCAATTCATTTAGCAAAAACATATATGTATTTTAGCCTTTGTAAAACTTATTAAAGTAAATTTTTACCCAATTATCCAGATCTGGCCTTGTAAAGGTTCATCTGGACAATTGGTGTTTTCACTGTATGCAGAATCTAATATCCTTACTTACCACTTCATTTTTAACTTCTAAATTTTCTGATTTATACAAATTGGTGTCTTCAATTGCTAAATGATCTTTTTTGATATCAAGTAGTTCCTCTTTCAGCTGTAGTAAATCTACTTGCTGTAATAAAAAACAAAAAAATTAATGCTACAAAGTAAAGATTTTTACGATTTTTTTGTATAATTTATTAAATAAAAATAAATTGCTCCTGTAATTTGCTTAGGACACACATTCAGGACAGCGACAGTTAAATTATTACTATTATTATTAGGTGACTTTAATATGCCAGATTTTGCAAAATATTATCAAAAAATGTTTCAACTCTTCTTATAGATTTTTCTACAAATTTTACAATAAAACGTTTTACAATCAAATAATCTGTTAAAACTCTTGTGGTAATTCTCATGAGTTTGTTTTTTCTAATCTTACTGACATTATGTTAATAATGCTTACAGTAAAACGTTTTATCATGGTAAATATCATTTACCTTACAGGTAACGTTGCCTAAGATTTTGAATTAAATCTTATAGCTAAACAATTCTTACCAGATATTTTTATAACATTCAACATTTACTAAATAGGAGTTTGATTGTAAATGATATTTATTTATTATATTGCCACATAATATTGAAGTTTAAGAGTGAAACAAGGAAACTGAATTTAGTAGCAAATGAAAAATGCAATACCTGACTCGGATTTGATATTTATCACCAATATAGAAATTTTTTTTAGAACTGCAACTACATATTAACAATATTGTTGATAATCAAGTACCAAAAATATTTATATATAATGTAATTTTTGAAGCAGAATTTACACAATTATTAATGAGAAAAACTTCCATTTAAAATTTTATATTAAATTTTGAACAATTTCTTTCTGTTTAACAATAATGACCTTCCCTTGGGGACTGCATATGAGGCTAGAGTGGTGAGTTATACAAACACCTCATGGGAGGCTAGCCCAATCATTACTATGAACTTGTAACAAACAGGGTGCCCCTGGGACACTTTTTTGGAGGTGCAATGTGGTGCTCTTATATCAGAAAACAATCATCCGATTTTGAAAATTCAAACTGGGAATATATATATAGTTTGTCTGTTTGCTGATGCATCATGTGAGACGAATCTGACTGACTGATTACTTTCAAATTTCAGAATACATATGTGTTACCGCAGAGAAGGTTTTAAGCCATTTACCGAGGCCCTAGCTTCTTTGAACATTAAGATATTAAAAATATTCATTATTTCTTCACTCCCAAGATGAGTGAAGTTGTGAATTAAAGAAATTCATTAAGGAAAAGATAGATTTATTCTTTTACTTCATTACTGAATATTTCTGCCGCCATTGCAAAGAAATAAGTTATGAATTTTCCGTCGTCAAAGGCGTGTGTACATTGGTTACCATAGTTCTAATTACCTATATTTAATAATTTAGTTTCTTTTTCAGGTTTCTCACCAACCTCATCATGTATGTTACAATAACCAACAATTATAAATACTTACATGATCTGGATAAAATTCCTCCTCTTCTTCTGCCTTTACAGTGTGTACATCATTAATTTTAAGATTAATCTGAGGTGGAATGTCATCAGTTAATGAGATCTCAGATTTCTATAAAAATAAGATGAAAAAAACCTTACAAAAATGTTGAAATTAATTAATATTCAATAAAATATCTTTTTTTATTCTGACAAACTTAATTATACCATAGTAAATTTGTCTATTATCAAGATATACTGTCATCATAAAATAGATTAATAGAAAAACAAATTAGAAGATAAAAATAAATGCGATCAAAGTAACATTAACTGTTTATATAAAACACATGAACTAATGTTACGGTAAATACTTAAAAATAAAAAATCACAAAAAGATAATCCACAATCCAGAGAGCGCTATAGAAAACTATTTTGAGCATATATTTAAATACATTTTGATATAGAAAACTATTTTGAGCATATATTTAAATACATTTTGATCAGAATGCAGATAAAAAGTGTTTTTTTTTTATAATTATTAATTATTTAATTAATTTTAAATAAATTGGTGGGAAGATTTTTCATATGATTCAGCAATTCAGAAGGACATTATGGCTCTTCTTCGTGTTAGTTGAAGTTATGAAAAGAGAGTACTGGTGTCTGGTTACGTTTCTAAATTTCCCTTTAATTTTACTAAATTATAAAAGTAAACCATATAAAATTTCTTATAATGATATTTTATTAGCTGTCAATAACACACAGGAAATTTTCGAAATTGAAGATTTAAAATGACTAGAGGAGATTATCGAAGTCGAAAATCTCTGAAAAAGAAGCCATTAGGTCCATACACAGTAAAGTGGCTAATCTATCAATTAACTAAACACCTGCAGCAGAAAATTAATACCACTGAATGCTAAAATAAGGCACTACTGAACAGTCATTTGATCAGAAGCTCTATGTCTGACTGAACATCTGACATTTGACAACTTCTAATAGACAAATGAATGAACAATATTAAAAAAAAAGGTCTTTCAGCCCACCAAAGACAGAAAAGAAGACACAATAATGAACACGGAGAAAATATTAGATTTAATCAGAAAAAGAAAAATCACCTTTTATGGTCAACAATAACAGAAAAATACATCAAAGAATATTTACTATGACAATTGCAAAATATTTCAGGTTTCCAGGGGAAAAAACTGTAGAAGAAATATTTCTTACCTGGACAGAAGAAAAAAGTAAAATACTTAAAAATAATGAAGGATATATGAAAGAAAAAGTAACTGAAAAAGGGAAATAACAGGAACGTAAAAGCAATTAGATTAGACAAGCGAGATTAAAACTACAATTCAACCAAACATAAACCATGTAAAATTATGACACCAAATACTGACAATTAATAGCAAGTTATTTAACCCCCTTCATAGTTTTTGATGAAATAACTCATCAAATAACTACCCTGATAAAAATTTCCTTGACGAAATAATTTGTCGTCCACTTTTTTGCTGAAAAGTGCCACTGATGAAATAATTCATCATTATGAATTGACCCATTTTATTGTATTTGTTGATGGGTTACTGTAACAGACGTGAGTCAAGTTCCATTTTTACTCTAATTTATTACTGAAGCGGTAGTATCATATTGTTTCTCTATTCTATATGTCCTAACAAAGTATATTCATTATTCGGGTTATTTTTTGCAAATAAATTAGTTGACATTCTTTATGTCAAGCAGACTAATCTTTATGTCAAAGATTTCATTAAAAAAAAAATAACTACCAAACCAGTTTTTGAGGTTTCACCTGTGGAAACAGACTGATAATTATGAGATGCTTTTGTTTGTGGCTGTATATATGCTATCAGGAATTACCTGAAAGCCACAAACTGAAAGTTATTATACAAACAACCTCCTTTTTACAACTCTTGGATTTGGAAATGTTTTAGCCCAAAGAATCAAACTTTTATTGTGTTTCCTCAATTTTACTCATGATGATAATAATACTAATAAATCTTCAAAAAATAAAATTGATTATTGACTATCTTGTTAAAAGATTCAGAGATGTATATACACCAGAAAAAAGTTTAGATGATGAAAGTTTACTGGAAAGGTAGGCTAAATTTCATTCACTTTATTAGAATAAAATGAGCACACTTTTATATTAAGACATTTCAGAGCCAGAAACTGGATATATGAAAATAAAATTTGATAGCGTACGTAGGTGCAGGTACACAAATTGTAAAAACTCCTAATCATGGCTACACCACTAATATTGTCATTACTCTTTTTGAAACTAGTAACCAACTGGTGAACAATAAAGCTACCCCACGAACGTCCACTTAAATGAGAATGATATGTATGACATGTAAACAATGTGTAGTCTTGTACAATCAGGCGTAACATTCCTGTGACATATGGTTTATTGAACCCCAACTATCAAAGTCTATAGGTGTCCATGGTTTATATTTTAATTGTCTATAAAAGCAACTAAATTTTACTAGGATTTGAACTTTACAACCTTTTGACTTCAAAAATCAGCTGTTACAGCAGTGTTACTTAACTGCCTATTTGCAACTCAACAAATATTAGTAACAAAATATATATATACATATATATATATATATACCAACCTTTGTAAAACTGATTATAAAAGCAAATGTCTATATAGTGTATATTTTATACCATATTACATATTTCAAATTTCTTCTTAATTTAACTGAAACACATTTACTTTTTTTTTTTTTTACTTATTGTATTACCCATTAAATATAGAATCACACAACCTTTTTTAAATTACCCCTTTCAATTATCCAGATTTGGCCTTGAAATGTCCATCTGGATAATTGGTGTGCCACTGTATATAAAATTTAACACTTACCACTTCATTTTCAACTTTTAAATTTTCTGGTTTAACTAAGTTAAACTCCTCAATTGTTAGAGATGTGTTTTGATTATTCATAATTTCAAGCAGTTCCTCCTCTTTCAGTTGTACTGAATCTATTATCTGTAATAAAAAACAATAAATAAATGCTACAAAGTAAATGTTTATGATTTATTGCACAATTTATAAAGGTAAAATAAATTGTATATGTAATTCACTTATCATACACAAACAGCGCAGCAACAGTTAAATTATTATTAGTATTAGGTGACTGTACCGTGCCAGGTTTTGTATGGAAAACTTAAGAAATGTTTCTTTTGCTAAATGTTGCCATACAAATCTAAATATTAAAAATGCTGTTACTCACCATATAAATGGGTGTTGAAAACAACACTACCTTACAAGATAGTGTTGTTTTCTAAAAATTGTAAGCTTGTAAGATTGTAAACAATATTAATGTTTTTTATCGCAAAATAAGCATGAAACTAGTGCATGGAACATGGAAATGTCACTTTATAGTGTATGAAAAATGTCACACCTAAGCAGGATTTGATATTGATCATGAATATAAATTTATTAATAAGAAGAGAGTTCCATAAGCTACAAAAACAATATAAATCTACTTTAATTAAAAATGAAATTCATAGTGTATGATAAGGAGGGAAAAATAATGTTGACAACTAAATTCATATTAGACTGTGTAGAATTAATATGGAAAGGAAAGAAAGCAATGGTTCTAAATGTTGTCAAAGGGTTATTAAATATATATGTATACCTTTTATTCCCTTAATGTGTATGTTGCAATTTGTTCAAGTAGTTAACAATAAAACTACCCTACCATGGGCCAATTAGATGAGAATGATATGTAAACAATGTGTAATCTTGTACACTCAAATCTCTGCTACAGAGGAATTATTTTTTATCAGTGTTTATTTTACTGGAGGTTTTTAACTGAATTATTGCAATTCATTCAGGAAACACACACGTGCGCACACACATACACATTAAGGAATTTATTAATCTCAATTATAAAAGTAAATTTCTACACATAGAAACTTTTTTTTGTTTTTCCACAATATTTATTTTTTGTTACGTTGTACAAATTTACATATATTCAAAATATCTTTCTGGGTCAATCCATTTAATGTGACCCAAGGGTTGACACTAATTCAAAAAAAATTCAAACTCACCCACTTGTTTTCCACATGTCTCAGGACCTTAAAAAAAAAGTCCTTTTTTTTTTATTTAAGCAGTTTACCTGTGGCGGCCATTTTTGTTATGGTACACACATCTATTTTTGTGATTGTAAGGGTTTATGAAAACAATCGTAACTAAAAAACTGTTAGTCCGGAAAGAATGAACCAAAAAGCAATATATTCATATTTTTTCAAGGTGAAAGAATGGACTAGCGGTTATTTACCTATCTCTCTTCTTTCTACGAGAAAATTAGCGATAAATTTGATCTTGAAAAACAGTGAAATTTTACTTTTGGTAATTTATTTTGATGAGGCGAGGATGCCAAACACAGTTTGAATTATTTTTTTACATGTAGGTATTGTTAGTAGTTTTACCACAAATAATATCAATAGTGATATAATACTTAACCCTACATTTTTGAAAACTAATCTTTTTTACATGATTTAAGTTATGGCTTCAAATAATTTTGACGGGCTGGTAATAAAAATTTCAAATTTGCACCGCTTGCAGTGTTTTTATAGATGTTTATGGAAAATAAAATAGTTTCTTGTGTACTGTACTAATAAAAAACATATAACCTCTCAAAAATCATGAAAAACTTGCTACAAGCAATACAATTTTAACTTAATAAAAGGGATTTCTTGTCTTCTTGGCGATTTAATATTTTTATACTTAATACTACAGTTCAAATAGACTTGTTTGAACCATTCAATTGCAGTGCTCATCTTATAACAGGCGCTTGAATTCATTTCGTCAACAGGAAAATTCATGATGCAACATACTCATTTATGCTTGTTGCATTTAGCTTCGCAGTTACAGACTGGTGTGTCTGACATTAGTCAGTGACCTGTTCACGTCTTTACCAAGTGTCGTAAATTTCATTCTGAAAGAACACATTTTTCCAAATTTAAATTTAGTACCTGGAAAGTCTTTTTCTGTTAACTGTTTCAAAAGTATTTTTTCTCAGCAGAACAAAGATCTACACGAATGTAAAAACCAAGAGCAATATATTGCCCCACATCACAAAATTGAACGATTGGATGTTGGTTGTAGCATTTTGGGTGTATCACTTCCATAAAAATTAAAGTATTAGAAGCTACAATAAATATGTTCTTGTGTCAGAAGGCATTGTAAGATGTTACTTTACTTCAGACTCCAAGGACTAAGATCATCTGGTGTCAAGTATTGCACCACTTTCACTTAGGGAAAAAGACTCTATTGCTTGTGTGTATGACTATCAAGCGGTAGATATTAGCCTCGAAAATGATGATCTGCGGGTTCATTTTTCCAATAGAATTATTAAAAAAGATATCACAGCCAACCACACTAAATAATAAACTTTCATTTCTACAAAAACAGGCTATTTCATTGAAGAATAACAAAAATTTTGCTACAATTTAGTTTTTCTTTGTTAGAATTTACAAAAAAATACACCAATTAAAAATAAAGATGAATTCTTGAAAAAAGATGTGGGCTACTCATTGAAATCTCAGTTTGGGTAAGTTTTACAAATATTTTTAAATCAAAATTGTTTTAGGTTACTGTTATTGGTTAATTTATAATTAAATTACTAAAAAAACTATTACTATAACTAATGTAAGTAACAAAAAACAATTTTAAAAATATTGAAAACATTAACTTCAACAGCAAAGGCGCTAAATATAAAAATATATAAAAACTGTCAAGTGCAAAGGAGACAACAAACCCCCTTGGATAACTTATTTAGAGTCAAAATCATATAGCTATTAACAGGGTTTTCATGATTTTTGAGAGGTTAAAATTTTTTAATAGTACAACACACTATTTTATTTTCCATACAAATCTACAAAAACACTGTAAGCTGTCCACATTAGAGATTTTTATTGCTAACCCCATGAAAGTTATTTAAAGCCAAAATTTTAATTTTTTGTAAAAAAATTAGTTTTCAAAAAATCATAAAAATTTAGGGGTATGTATATCACCATTAATATTATTTATGATAAAACTACTAACATATACCTACATATAAAAATAATAATTCAAACTGTGCATTACATCACTGCCTCTTGAAAAAAATGACCAAAAGTGAAATTTCTGTATTTTTCATGTTCAACTTAATTGGTAATTTTCTCACAGAAAGACGAGAGATATATAAATAAACCACTGAAACAATCTTATACCTTGAGAAAATATGAATAAATTGTATTTGTTTTATCCTTTCAGGACTAATGGTTTTCTTTAGTTATGAATCTTTTTGTAAGCCCCTACAATCACAAAAAAAAGTGTGCGCACCGTAACAAAAATGGCCACCACAGGTAAAATGCTTAAATAAAACCGTTAGAAATTAGTTATTAAGACTGTATAAACTAAATAACTTTCACTGTGAAGGAATATACGAAATACTCCTGATTTACTAAAAAAAATTTAAAAGAATACTTTTAAGATCCTGAGACATGTGGAACCAAGTGGGTAAGTTTCAATTTTTTTTTTTTGAATTGGCAAACCATCCTTGGCTCACATCAAATGGATTGACCCATCCCTCATTTTGAAATACATGATGGTAACTAAAATTGGCTGAATCCATTTAGTTAAAAAATAACTGCAGTTTCCAATAACACCTTCATTTATTGTGTGATTTTTTTTAACAGATATAAAACAGTTTAAACGCAAGTAGCATCTTTCATGGCAACAACTACAGTAATACAGTAATATTGTTGAATGTCATGTACCAAAACTACTTATAAAAAAAAAAATTAATTTTCGAAGCAGTTCTCTAGTAAAATTATTATCGCAATTATTAATAACAAAAAAATTCCATAAGCTTCAAAAACGTAATCTATTTATTATTAAGAATTATTTAAAAAGAAATTGTATGCAATACTCTTTGTCAAAGATTTTTTTTTAAATTTGCTAATAAAAATGACAACAGCAGATCTTATCCATCTTGTACGCTTTTTGAAGTGAGTATGCTAATAAGGGCGCCAATATTATATAACCTTTTCGCTTAAAAATGTGAAACTGTCTATCTATATTAACGATTTTTCCTTAACTAAAATTACATTTAACTGTAACGATTCCTGCATTATTTTAACTGAGAATGATACTGAAAAGGCCATTTGAGTTAATGATAACTCTTTCATAGGCCCAGAATATAATCATCCTCTTTTAGTAGTGAAGAAACGCTCCGTGTTTTTTGTACAGTTTTTAACTAAGCTCTTCAATCATTCTTTCATATCTTGATGCATTTAATACTGATTTTCATTGTGCCATTGGTGTAGTTAATATCAAATTACTTATTAAAAAACTTGCTGCGTGTGGATTTTATAATAAATTGTTGTCTTGGATATATCCATTTCGTACAAACAGAATTCCTTATGTTAAAATTGATAATTTTATCTCTAAGCCTATTTATGTTAGATATGGATTAAGACAAGGCATGCATTTGGGTTCTCAAATTTTCCTTGTATTTATAAATTACTGTTTATTCATATGCTATTCGCATTTTTTAATTTTTTGCAGATGATATATGAAATTGTTTAAGCCGATTACAAATCTAGTTGATATTCAATTACTTCCGATCAACTTGAACTGTGGGCAAAAATAGTATTTCTGCTAACTTTAAAAAAATTAATTTCATATTCAATTTGGAAGGTTTGAAAATGTTGATATAATTGTGCAGCTGAATAATATAAAATAATACTGCAATACAAAAGGTATCTTCTATTAAAGACTTAGCTGTATGTTTTGATAGCAAGTTATCCTTCAATGAATAAACTGGTAATACTGTAAGTCACTAAAAATGATAAATTTTATTAAGAGACTCTACAAATTTTAATTAAAATTTTAGGTCAAGCATTTATGAAGTACTAAATTAAAATTAATAAACTCTGTTGTATGGTGACCTTTTGCTGACTTGCAATTAAAATTACCTGAAATACCACATAGAATTTTTTTTACATGTGCTGCATATAAAATCAGTGATTCTATGCCAATTCTATGATTCTATTACCAATCATAACTTTATTCATATCTTTAATTTGTTAAAAATACCAAGAATTGAGAGATTTCTGATCAGGACAGATTTAATATTTGCTACTAAAATTTTTAGTAATTATTTTGACCATCCTAATTTATTGCAGTTTTTTAACTTTCATGTTAACTACATTGATTGGTATAATTTTCAAAATTTTCATGGTTACATAGATTATCTATTACTATGTCACCTATACTATGTAAAGTACACTTAATACCTTAACCTTTTCAAGAGCTATTCCAACTTATGAATGATAATTTTGTTATGTAATTATGTTGGTTTTTTAATATGATTTTGTATTCATGGGTTTCATGCCTGTCTATATCAATTAAATAAATAAATACAATTTAAAATTTAACATACTTACCAAATAGCAATTGTACAGTCTTTGTTTTAGGGTAAAAATAGAAAATTAGGCCACAACAGCAAAGACAATCGCAAAATTCCAGCAAGCACTTTAAAAGATCATTAAACTACCAAGAAGCCAAGGTAACAATTCAATTCAAAATCTAGCAACTTGAACTGAAAAATCCAAACAAAATAATTAAATCAAAATATGCAAAATCAGCCAGAAATTAAATAACAAGGTAGCAAGGGTTAATTTTACTGCAGCAAATTACAGAAACAATCATGAAAACAACAGATGAAACAGAATGAAATAACGACAAAGGTATTTCCTTCTTACCTTTGACAAACAAAATCCTTTCAAAATATTACTGAATTAAATCAAACACTTAACAACATTACTAAATAGACTCTTCCAAACACCTCTCATAGACAGCTTTCTTATAATTCCTTAATGACTGTTCTTTATGTTTTATAGTGGCTTGAATGAGGTTATATTTGATATCGATTCTTTTGTGATGGCACTATTAAATAATTACTCTGAAGATGAATTTTTAATTAAATTAAAAAAAATATTTTTTCTGCATCCTGATCACCTTGCTATTTCTTATTAATATATTTACCTAACATTATTTCATGTGTTTTATTTAAATAAGTTAAAAAAAAAAATAAGACATCATGAAAACTAGAACTAAAGATCTCCCAGTTATAAGATTTGAACACTCACTATACCACTTGGTTCCTGTGACTAAAAATATACAAATAACTTACTTATTTAATAAAAATGTTTAATTAAGTTTACTACAAAACATCACGAGTTGGAAGCTGCCATTTTGGATTTAATGGAGGAATCCCCAACCAAAAACTATACAAAAAGGTAATAATAAATTCCATAACAAGCTGAACCACCAGCCCACACTCTTGTTATCTAAAAACTTTTTCTAATTTGTATGCCCCATTTTAGAATACACATTTTTTTTCAACATGCCCACAATAATAAAGGTTACCAAAAATAGGGAAAAATACTAACATTATTCAGATTAAGCAGAATTCAAAATACAATGCAAGTTTGTTTAAATATATAGATGTCAATAAGCACAGGTTCATTGAAGTTCTTTTTATTATATGTCAGTGAAATAGATTGATAATATTGGTTTGTAAATCTTTGTTCTACATTTCAAATTATGTGTGTGTGTGTGTGTGTATATAGTGTGCGTCTACAAAGGCCAACCTTTGTAGACGCGTTAACCACTAGACCAGACCAGTGGGTTAAAATTAGAACAATTTACATGACTGGTTAAAGTTCACACCAATAATTGATCAACACAAAAAATTCAAACTTAAATTCTATTGATTTATATTTGAATAGCATAACATTACTTACTTATTCAGATAAACAAAGTAAACTCCAAGTACACAATAAAATTACAACGTCTACTACACCTCTTCCTAACAACGCTTTCCCACAAATTGATCAGTGATGCCAACACATGCAATTGTATACTTTAATACATACGACCTCTGGATATAATCTTGGAAAAAAATATATATACATATGTATAATATTGCACAACATACTTAAAAATAATTTTTCATTCATGGAAAAGTTAAGTGGTTTAATGTAAAAATAAACAATGTACTGAAATTTTCATAAAATTCTTAGAAGCGATTGTAATTTATTAAAATTTAAAAAAAATATTAAGCCAGCGTTTAATAATAATAACAATGTTCTCATATACTTGTTAGGAGATGTTTATTGGCCCCAGATATCTTGAAACATGAACATCTTTGTACGCGCATCGCCGACAAAATACAGAATGCATCACCCTAAATCCGAAGTCAAATGTCTAAATATCTCTTAAAGAAAATGATAGAGGCCTCCTCGACCTAAAATCACTTTGTAATAGACACATTGCTTCAATGAAGTGATATTTTCTCTCCAGATCTGATAGGATCCAAGCATGGAAATCTAAGGCGCTCCACGGTAGATTTGTCCATTCCCACGAAAATGCTAATAAGGTCGCATAAACGCGTTGGCTGAGGGACGGACTTCTATTTAGAGAAACTGAAGGTTTTTACATGCCATCCAGGATAAGGTCGTTGCGATGAACAATTACAAGCAGTTCATAATAAATCAGTGATGAGTGCGGGATGTGTCACCAATTATCGGAGATAATTGATCATTTTATAACTGAGTGCGCCAGTCTGGCTGACAAGGAAATCTGCATCACCACGATCTTACATTAAACACTGTTCATCAGGCGTTGGCGTTGAAATTAGGACTCGTAGATGACAGGGATGTCAGGGTGTCCTTGTTATGAATATAAGGCGAGGCCTGTGCTGGAAAATGAGCACTATAGACTGTGTTAGATCTCTCGATAAATACTGATAAAATTATTGCTGCGAATAGGCCAGACGTGGTTCTCCACAACATTAAAGAAAAGACTGCTCTTCTCATTGATATCTGATCACAATATTATTAAGGCTGAGTAGATAAAATAACTAAGTACAACCCTCTGGCAATAGAGTATAAGGAAATTTACAGACTGAACTCAGTAAAGTCATTACCGTTGTGATAACAGCAACTTGATTGATTAATAAAAATTCGAAGAAGTGGATAGAAAAGGTTGACCTGGATCCTATACTCAACATTCCAAAAGAAAATTGTAAATTTCTTCTTGTATAAAAAAAAGATTAAAAGTTTTGAAGAGCAACTTGTTTGTGTAATATTGCTTTAAATTTGGAAAATACTTATAGAACCTGATGAATTTAGATCTAAATTTACAAATGTCATTACAAATTATGCTGGGTTTTAAAATCTAGCTATCATGAGTGCTTCCAGACCATACGGCTTCGGTGCTGGATACTTTGTTGTCCACATTACATTTATTTACCCTTAGCTGAATTGTAAGATGGAGCACTGAATGTGAATATAGGAGGAGAAAAGATTATGAAGGTAGAAGAATTTTGTTATTTGGGAAGTAGAATTACTAAAGATGGACGAATCAGGAGCGATATAAAATGCAGAATAGCACAAGCGAAACGAGCCTTTCAGTAAGAAATATAATTTGTTTACATCAAAAATTAATTTAAATGTCAGGAAAAGATTTTTGAAAGTATATGTTTGGAGTGTCGCTTTATATGGAAGTGAAACTTGGGCGATCGGAGTATCTGAGAAGAAAAGATTAGAAGCTTTTGAAATGCGGTGCTATAGGAGAATGTTAAAAATCAGATGGGTGGATAAAATGACAACTGAAGAGGTATTGCGGCAAATAGATGAAGAAAGAAGCGTTTGGAAAAATATAGTTAAAAGAAGAGACAGACTTATAGGCCACATACGAAGGCATCCTGGAATAGTCGCTTTAATATTGGAAGGACAGGTAGAAGGAAAAAATTGTGTAGGAAGGCCACGTTTGGAATATGTAAAACAAATTGTTAGGGATGTAGGATGTAGAGGGTATACTGAAATAAACGACTAGCACTAGATAGGGAATCTTGGAGAGCTGCATCAAACCAGTCAAATGACTGAAGATAAAATAAAATTATGAGCAGCTTACACTCAAATTCACTTCCATTTCATTATCACTCTTTTTTTAAAACCAGGAAAGGCAGTTCATCAACTTTAATATCCAGTCTCCTCCCAACTGTATTAAATCTCTGAATATTTTCTATTGTCTTATATCACTTTGTATATTGATGAAACAGGATCCATTCCAGTTTGGCTTTTAATGTTCTATGATAGAATAACTACTTCAGGGAAGATGCTTTTAAAAAGATGATAAAAAGAATTATGTGTTATCCTCAATGACAGTTCTGCATTTGACAAAGTCATAACAGCCTACTGAGGAAATTAAAATAAATACGTCCACATTACTACAACTTGATTCTCATAGAATAATCCTTTATAGTATGTGTATATATATTATCTCATGGGTATGCTACTAAACTGACAAAGTCAACAAAATTTGAAAATGTGCCTAACTGTTCTAAAAATATGATATCTGTTTAAAAAAATAATTGACCACGTCAATATTTGTTGTAAACCAATATCAAAATGACAAAGTATCAGGACACATAATCAGAATAGATAGAATTGATTAAATCCACGTAGTCATTTTTATGTGTTAGCAAATTTCTTTAATAACAATTAACAACTAAATGTGACCATCTTCTTTCTTTTTCCTGTTTAGCCTCCAGGAATTACCGTTCAGGTATTACTTCAGAAGATGATATGTATGAGTGTAGTCTTGTACAGTCTCAGTTCAACCATTACTGATATGTGTGGTTAATTGAAACCCAACCACCAAACACCGGTATCCACGATCTAGTATTCAAATTCCTATAAAAGAACTGCATTTACTAAGACTTCAACTTCCAAACCAGCTTAAACAGTGAAACTATATTACAGCAGATTTCACCTGTCCATCAGATAATTTCTAGCAATTATAAGGTTATAATATAACTAGAAAAGGGGAGTCCCCTTCTATAAAATTTTCTTTCATCTGATTTCCACTTATTTTTTTAAAATTATCAACCACTAACATACCCAAATCAATATGTTTTTCTCAACTAAATTAAATTTGTTAACTCATCAATGAAAAGTTTTCACTTCAATTCCTAGTCTTGAAAGAAGTGACTGGACTTCTTCAAATAAGCTTGCATATTACATCTAGTAATTCTACATAATCCATATTTCTTGATTAAATATTAGTAAAAAAAAATAAATTATACGTGTGTTGTAATAATATTGTTACAAGTAAAATAGTACCCTACAATGGTAGGGTTTTTTTTTTACGTGATAGTTTTTAAAACTCGAGATGAAATATCAGAATAAAACAAACTACTAATCTAATGAAACTCGGGTTTATATTTTAAACTACATATTTATAACTATGAATAATGATTTAGTAATATTTGTACAAGATAAATAAGAAACAATGAAGAACCTTGTGATTCTGACAAAAAAAACAGCTTATATTTTATCATCATTATATACATTCATAATTAAAAGATGTTCTGATGGGGCTTGTGACTGAAGGTAAAAAGTAATTTGAATTAACAAAATTAAGCGTTAATTAATGAAGAATATGACAGGACTTAAAAATTGTGTAACTCGCATAACTGCAATGCATCAATGATCACTGTTTTAGACAGCAGTTAAAATATTATTGGTTTTGTGAGTTGTAATGCTAAATTTGCAAACGCAATAAAAATATTTTTTCTATGAAAAAGGCCACAAGATATCGGTCTGCATAACAAGTATCACTGATAATGGAATTAATGAAGCTGATATTCTTAGTAATTGAATAAAATTTTATAGCTATGAAATAGTTTACTAACAGAATTATTGTAATTCTAACACATCTGAACTTTTAGTTTAAGTTGAGCAAACAAAAAATTTGTAATTTAGAATTTTAAATTCACACAACATAATATGCAAGATGTAACAGAATCTGATACTGTAATAAGCCATCAATACTTAAACTTGAATTCAGTACTGATAAGGAATTCATAGAATGATAATGTAAATACTTGAGGGTGACATTTGTTAGGCTAGGATCAACAACAAAACTTATTCACTTAAACAATATATGAATAATAGTTCTCTAAATCCATTGCTATATTGTCAGTAAATGTGGAATGTATTAATATGTATGACCGATTGAAGTATTTTTCAATTACATCATTTCTGGTGTTATCATAACATTGCTTAGTAAGAATATACTTATGTAGTTTAATATGTATTGGTGATATTTTCAGAAAAAAACTTTAAGTTAGAGGGATCACTCATTTGTATAAAAAAAATAATATAACTAAAAAAAATCTACTTATGCCAGTTGATAGTTGGAGAATGTCCTCCTTCATCACCGTTTCTATTGTAGCGTAAATTCTTTGTCTTCAGCTATTCACTCCATACTAGACAATGATTATAGTACCATCTAAGTTGGAGAATTAAATTGTAACAATTCTCTTACAATTGTAGATATTATAAATAGTTAAAAAATTAATGGAATAAGAATTTTGATTCCTATCTCAACAGAACCTTACTTTCTGCATTGAAATCAACAGTTCTTAATATTTTGTAAAAATTTTATTGATTAATAATTTTGCTTTTAATACAATTATGTTTTATATCTATAACAATTATACTATAATTGTTTACATCTATTACACGTGCTTAAAACAAGTAAATCATAGAAATCTGGTGCTACTTTTCTAGTTATAAGATTTTTAAGTTAACTTTAGCAAGTAACGTGTTATATTGACTATAAAGTGTTTACTTATAGCTTAATTTAGTAGATAATATTATTTTCAGAAATAATGTGAAGTTATAAACTGGTAGAAACTATTGATCAATAATTAATAGGATAAATAAGTTAGTTTAACAAGCACATGGCTAACCTTAAAATCGCCACGTGGTCAAGAACTTCCTAGTACATAAAGGTCTGCCACCTAGTTGCTTTTTTACCAACCAAATGGATCTGAAGCCTTCTTCAATCTCTTTGATCTGGCAGCAGATTCAAACCGATCGAAGTGGGACTTAGAAACTTTTCTAAGTCTCAGGAGGGATTTTCATAGGGAAACAGCTGTTTCCCTATTATGTAGTTGCTAGGCTCTCGGCCCCAAAATCCTTAGGGTTCCAGGCCAGATCCTCAAGGTAGCTCCACCTCACTTTCCCATTTTCACAGGCGATACCCCATCCCCCCCCCAAAAAATTATTTTTTCATCACTATCACCCCCCCATCAAAAGTTTTGCACTTTCATGCAATGTGTCTACAGACTCGCTAAGAAGTGTAGAACATTTTGACAGTTTAAGATGTCTGTAACAGCAAAATGGAATAGGATAACTTATCAAACATATTGTCGTGGAGGCCACACCTGCGAAGATCAGTACAGATGCAATGATGCCTGATCCTACATCTGACAGGTTGCCTGTCAGCCTGACAGGTTGTTAGGGTGGATGTTGTAAACTGCCCTCAGCGATGTTATAGCTGCCTTGAAGTTTGGGGCGTGTCTCAAGGAACTGCAAGAGTGCAGACAGGTCAGCTGCATGGTTTAACTGTGGAGCAGCTGGAACCCAGGCGGCAGACTGCAGCAGCATGCCAAAATGCCTTTCATGTAACGTCAAGGGGCATTGGACTGGCAGCGTAACATCCCCAAAGTGGTGAACAAATAAAGTAAAGGAGAACCGGAGGAGGAATGGACAGCAATTGACAAGCAGATGAAAGTAGTTCAACTAAACATGAACCACTGTGTGCTGGCACAGGATATGCTTACCAGACACATAGTGGAGATGGACATGGACATAGCCGTAGTTTCAGAGCCATATGCACTGCAACGCCGTCCGAACTGGATTCTATCTGAGGATGGAGGTGTCTCGTCCTACGCAGGGCGTACATTAGGGAGTTGGCTTCGTGAGGGCGAGAGTGTTTACTGCATGTGCTATCTCTCCTCCAACATCTGCTGCCCACGTAGCAGAAGAGGCCGGTGACTGGAGTGGTTCATTCAGCCCTGTTGTATGGTGTAAAACTGTGGTTGGGAGTTTTATGATATGCAAAATATAGGGGAAAAATTGAGTTTGTCAATAGGAGGTGTTGCCTTCAGGTAATATCGGCTTATAGAACGGTCTCAAAGGAAGCAGTGGAGGTCCTACCTGGACTCCCGCTCATAGATCTCATCATTATGCAGTGCTGTAGGATAAAGGAACTGGGCCCGCTGCCTACAGATGAAAAGAAACATCAGACCCAGGAAATACAGGGCGAGATGACACAAATGCGGCAGGAGCGATGGAATCGGACCACGAATGGCAGGTGGCACACCAACATATAGGAGACATCAAGGGGTGGTGTTGTAGAGGGCATGGCTTGCTAGGATATGAACTAACACAGTTCCTGGCAGATCATGGAGGCTTCCGATCAAACCTACATCGATTTAGTGACCGCAATGACAACTGCCAGGAATGGGGAAAAGAAGGAAATATACATGTTTTCTTTGTATGCCCTAGATTTGCTGATGCGTGAAATAAGATGCTGGACAGACTAAACTGAACATGTATGTTTCACCCTGACGAAACACAAAGGATGATTCTGTAGGACAAGACATTGGAGGGTGGTGGAGGACTACACCAAAACTGTCATGCGAATGTTACATGTTTATGACGAGACCCGAAATAGAGCACGGCACCAGAGGGCATGTGTGAGGACAGGCTCTCGGCTGAGTGCTTTGTCCTGATTTTTTCATGCATGTTTGCTATTTTTACTTTCATATATTTTGTATGTACATGCATGCAATCTTTTCATAGTAGCAATATTTTATTATGATCTTGCTGTGCTTTCTTTTATTAGTTTGAGATTTTTAGAAGGGGCTGATTTAAATCGATTTGATATCCTTTGATGTACTGTCTGCAATTATGTTCTTTGCTCATACGGTGTTTGATGTGAACTAGTGTGAGTTTTCTTTGTTAGATTTGTTGCATATGTTTTGATTTGATCTGATTCTGTTTGATCACGATTTGTATTATTTGTCGTTGGATGTATTATTTGTTTGTGTACCGTTTGGATGGTGATGTATTGCACTGTGGTGTATGAATGTGTAAGTGCATGCATCCACCCCCTTTCTGAAGTAATGCTTCTTTAAGCAATTCCAGGTAGTCAGGGGGTAGGTTTAGTCAGTCGGTAGTGCGAAGGTACACATATGCATTTAACATCATCTTGCGGCACCTGTTGGTGACCCAGATACTGCCATATGGCGTCTGTAAAATTGATTTCCCACCTCTACAAAGAAAAAAAAGGTTAGCTAAAACGATGGCTTGGACAATGAAGTTGTAAAAGATGTAAATTTTCCAAAACATTCTGAAGCCATGGAAATGTTGAAGCAGTTGTTGTTACCTACTTTGAAAGACAAGAAAACAGGTCATCTAGCTAACTATTAATGTTTTAAGTGTTTGTGAGATTGTGCAGCCTGGAAGCACATATCAAAATTGAAACAGAAAACATTTGTGATTTTTTAAACTGAGCATTTTAAGAATATACTGATTACAGTACGTACTGTGTATTTTTTCAACATGTCAACAAAATTTTCTAAGTTTAGGGTTTTTTGCGATTTGTTATTAAATTACTACTATTCTGTACTGCATAAATATTTAAAATTACGTTAAGTAGAAATCAATTAACATTAGACAACAGTAATTTTAATACAGCTACATTTAATAATTCCTATAAGTTTAACAACACAGTAACTATAAATTTGATTGAAATATTGCCCTATGTTTTTGTAATTACTATAATTATAGTAATTATTCTATACTATATGTACTAAGAAAAATTTGGTTAGCTATTAAAATAATGAAACTGTAAACAATGCATTGTTTACTGAAAATGGTTCTATATAATAAAAAAAACTACTTTTTAATTTACAATAATTTTCCCAAACTTTTCTAATGAATTATATTGAAAAATAAAAATGCACTGACAGATATTATCTAAAATATTTCAGACGTTTTTCTGTGCAATAAAATTGAAAAAATTTATTATTTATTTTCTTATTCTATTTCAGTGAATAGATAAATCCCGACTGAATCTTAGTCACCCTCAAGAAAATTCGTACTGTATAAATAATTGTATTTAGCTACTAGAATAACTGCTGCGCGTTAGGATGCCCATACCTATCCATGCCCATCGTCTATCCATATGTTTATAACAATATGCCTAAGTTTATAACAATGACATACCATTAAATGTAGAAAAATGAGATTTTTATAAATGAAACAACCTCATAGTAATCTACTTTTTTATGTGAGGCCACCGCATTTAAACCCCCATGGCTGGGACACTAAAAAATTTAAATGGAAAAGTTAAGACTATGCAGATTCACAATGTTGGTCGGGCAAAGAGGGTAGCTTTAATTTAGTTTTAATTATCTAACTGGTACAGGATAAATGCATCTGGTCATAATATAATACAACAAACTGTTCTTACGAAAAGGAATGGCGTACATTTTAAATAAAAAAGCAATCTGTTTTTTGTAGAACTTTATTTGATTAAAAAAATAAATAACTTTGAATGTACATATGAAAATAATCAAACATAATTTTTAAATAATAAGAGTATATAAATATAGTTTAATCCACTTAAATATTTAAGTGGAAGATTAAGTTTTCATTTCACATACATATTGTAAAATCAGACTATATAATTCTGAAATCTTTTAATTTATGAACAAAATATTATTTCTTAACATCACATAATAATCGCAATTTATATATTATAAACATTTCTAAAACTGAAATATAATAAACTAATTTTTTTTATTACAATAAAATACTCTATTTCATAAAGATATTTATTTTATAAAAAATTGAATACATATAAAATTTAATAAAAAATATTATTTTGCGATAGTAAAATTTTAGTCAATAATTTTGAAAAACTGTTGAATCTGCTAAAAAATCCAGAAAAAAGCTCAACTATTTGTAACCAGTAACTAAACTAGAAAACTAAAGTCCCCTGAATAAACAAGAAATAAAGAATAATCTGATCTCAAAAAAATAATAAAGCATCCGGGTGAGGACCCAATAACTGTGTAATTTTTAAAATTATGATTATTAGCTAATTAATCAATGATCTATTACAGAAAATATTTGGAAGACAAAAAAAATCCTGCCAGAATGGCCACTCTGCCCCCATTCATCCTTGACACAAAAGAGGAGACAAAATTTACAGTGGAATGTCTCTCCTTTCAGGAACCTTTAAAATGTTATAAAACTTGTAGAGAATACAAAGAGAAGAGCACATCAATAAACAAATTGGGAAATATATCAGGGTGGGTTAGAAAGGGAAGATGATTCTGTGTGGAAAAAATAAATAGTAAAGAAGAGATTTTTTTGCCTTTACAAAAGATCGGGCAAGATTCAAATAGAAATGGTAAATGTAATTGCTGAAATATATTTCTTAAATTATATATCAAAAAATTTCTTAAAGAATGTATCGGAATATACCAGTAGCAACAAAGTATGATCTAATCTTAAAGATTCTTAATTTTTTTAGGTGTTAAAAAAAAATGTAATTTTTTTTATATTTTCTGATATTATATATTTTGAAAAATATTTTGGTAAATTTACAAGCTTAAATTCAAAATAATTGCAAAGTTATACACATTTAACTCTTAATTGCTGTCATCTGGTCATTTTTAACCCGAGAGGTATATTTTTGTTGGCTATGTTGCAATGACAGTTGCTACTTCCCTTATTTCATTGTCCACTCTATTCAAGGGTGTTTCAAGGCCAGCTATAGTGCCATGCACAATGAAAACTTATTAGTTTATTTTTTACGAGAATTCACAATCAAACCGATGATAGTAGCAATGTTACTTTTTTTTTTTTTGTTAATAAAATCGTCATTGTATTTGTTACATTTTTAACAAATTATGAGTTTACTGAGTATAAGTACCTCTTGTGAATGTAGTAAAAGCTTGAATGAAAATGAAATTGAAGATATCTTAATGAACTGATGATCTGTAGGACCGTGAATCTATATTTAGTGAATATGATAGCGATAGTGAATGTGACATAGAAAGTCCTGACAATGTATGTGAAATTAAAAACAAAAATGCGATGAGTGTATCCGATGAATTGTTGAAGAGGAAATTAGACGAAAGTCTATTTATGAAAAAAATTGTTATAAATTGAGTACTGAACTTATTAGTTCAAGAACTTAGGTTATTAGGACTCATCTTTCTCAAATAAAAGAAACTGCTAAAAACTTGAATCTCTATTAATTCAATTTATTATTGGGAATTACTGTTTAGTGATGAAATGTTATACATTATATTAGAACATAAAATTATTAAATTAACACTAAAACTACTGCTCTGCAAATTCCTTTGTTAATTACACTCATAATATTGAATTAAAAGCTTTAATGGACTACTGTATTTATTTGGTAAATTTAATTCTAGTAAAGAAGATGTGAGGAATCTACAGAAAGTGATGGAACTGGAAGTGTTATATTCAGGGAAACCGTGTCCCTTCAGCGGTTTGTATTTCTGTTAGTTTTAACGGCACTAAAGTACACTCCAGTATACAAGATGGTGACAAAACTGCTCATATTTTCAAATTATTTAAAATGTTAATCTTAAATTGCACGTCAAATTATTCTCCCTCCAAGTATCTAATTGTAGAAAAGATGCTTGCCAGTTTTCAGGATCTATGCACCTTTTGAATGTTCATGAAAAATAAGCCCTGAAAATATGGACACATATTTTAAGAAAATCACTCTGCTTAACTCATATGAGACGTTGACTTGAAGAATCCAGACTTTCAACATCGCTGACTTTATTATTAGAAATGTATTAAAAATTAAAAAAGGAAAAATCAAATCTGAATTGCTACAGAAAAAACACAGGTGATGTCATATGTGCCCATCAATCAATGACAACAAACATCTCAATGTCTGTAGTGAGTGTGAGACCATGTATGCAAGTACAAATAACATCAGAAGAAATAGTTGCCAAAAATGAAGATCTTGAATAAAATTAATAATTTTTTTCTTCATTTAAAATTTTTCAATACATATTTGTCTCCAGTTAGTTTTGAAATATCACAATTTATTGTTACAAATACATTTCATTCAAGAATCAGACATTTTCAAATTTCATGATACATAGAAGATTTTTCGATTATTTAATTTTTTAATTACTTTGTTTATTTTATAATACGGGTAAAAAACTTTTAATCTTTTTACCAAAAAACACGTTTGTAATTTTCATACATATATCACATATTTAGATCAAATTAGTTTTATTAATTTATATATATTCTAAACATTATGTTGAATATTTTATTTCTTAACTGCAATGATAGATATTTGAAATAATGTATATTAAGTAGTAATATTATGTTTTACATGCTACAATCAGGTAATCTAATTAAATTTTATATAAAACCACTAAAAAGCCACCTTTGTATGTTTTTGCATTGCAAATACGGTCAATAATTTTGTCAACCAAAAAAAAAATTTAATATTGTGAGAATTTCAATTTTTGGGTCAGCTGAGAACCGACAATAGCATTAATATAATAATAGCAGTAAAGAGTTAAAGTGGTACAGAAGTAGATCGAATTTCAAAGTATGGTAAGAGACCTGGCATCTCAAGTCTCTGCCCTCTATTGTTTAACTTTCAGCTCCTATACTTTCCAAAACCTTTTTCTATTGTGAATAGAATATATTTGAGAATATAATAGGAATATTAACAACGATTTGAGACATGTATTTCAAAATGTTAGTTTCTGTTTATATTCAAGGTTATGAGCACTTTTAACCATTTTAGTGTGTAAAACAATGAGGAAAATAACTCACAACAAGGAGATAAGATAAGAAAAATTTTTTAAGAAATTGACACATGTAAGAGGCAGTCATTCTTTTACATGTTGATAAAAAATTAAAAATGAAGTTTTTGAGGTCAATAATGACAACAGGTTCAGGAATCCTCCTATTTGTTTTTAATATGCGAGTAAACTTAAATACAAAATCAGAATGAGGTTTTAAATTCATGCAAGATCAACGTTATTTGTGAAAATGAATTTGAGAAAATTCATCATCACGTGCATATTATACTCTAGAGTAATACATAAATCTAAACTCTTTTTTAGGTTGTCTGTAGCCTTGGAGTCAGTGGTAATGATTCAGTTTTCATCTAGATGTCTTGGATTCAAATCCCGGTCAGGAATCGTATTTTTCACAAATACCATGGCTACAAAACTGCCATTTTACTTAATCCTCTGATGCAATACCTAATAGTGGCAGTGCTACTACAGTGGTAATAAAATTATTAAAAATGTACTTTGTAGCTATAACTAAGCCAAACGTTAATTTTTTGTTTACCTACCATAAAACTGTTCAAGTTTCGACTTCAGATAATTTCTTCAATAATTATCCCTTACCAACGACCACAATGTTGAACAATACCTAAGGAAAACCAATTTTTCCTTATCGTTACATGGATAAAATTTGTTATTGTTGTTTTAAATTATGCACACTTGAAAAAATTATATTCATTTTTTCCCATAATATATTTTCTTACTATAAGATTTTTAAAGGTCATAACAATTCTCTAATATGGATACTAAGATATATTTTGAACTATAACTCATTGAAAGATTATTGACAAAGGTTACAAACAGAAATTTTTCTAATTAGTTATGAATATTAAGATGTATTTTTAAACTGGTTTTGTGATAAAATGACTTTTGACAAAAGTTACAAATATAATTCTTCTCTTTTGTATGAATATTAAGATGTCTTTCTAAATTGCTTTTGTGATTAAATGACTTTTGACAAAAGTTACAAACATAATTCTTCTCTTTTGTATGAATATTAAGATGTATTATTAAATTGCTTTTGCAATTAAATGACTTTTGACAAAAGTTACAAACATAATTCATCTTTCGTTATGCTTAATAAGTTGTGTTTTTAACTTATTTTCAAGAATAAGAGACTTTTGACAAGAGTAAGAATTATTTTCTTTCTCTTTAGCATGGAAGTTAATGTCCCTCTTTAAATAACATTTACATCTGAATCTTTCATTGCAATATTCACAAACCAATTTCTTTCCTTTCTGCTGAGGTAACTCATTTTCACTACTTATATCCTTGACTAAATTTTCTGTTCTTACATCGCCATTCGCACAATTACATTCACTGGATTTTTGTTTTATAATTCCATCATATACCGAATTATTTACACATCTCTTACAATTCTTAGTACTTGCAGTGATGGTTAATTTATCAATAATAACCTGTAAAATTAAAACAACAGTTAAAAAGTAATTTTGAATTAATGTAAAATTATTTCCATTAAAATAACATTATTCTATTTTGAAAAAATATGGATAAAAAAATGAATATTTTAAACATATATTCAAAATAAACATCGTTTGGAATATTATTTAATGATTCACAAGTAAAGTTTAACGTAATAACAAACTTTACTTATCCTATTGCATATCTATACACATAGCTGAAACTTTACAGATTGTCTGGGCTAAAGGTATCCAAAATAAATGGCCTATATTTAGGAAATCAGTCCTAATTTCTTAGTAGACTCAAATGATAGCATAAATCTCCAAGAATTGTTCAGTGTACTTTCAAATTCAGTAGAATATGCATATGATGTGCAGACAGGCTGACTCCAATGCGATTGTAGTCCATCAAGATGTGGATCCCACAAAAACCATTCAGTGCATGCTTTAGTTAATGGAGTTTCAATCATGTACACATGTTTAACAGCTTGTACAAACTGAATGGAATATCAATTCTTTTACGTCAAAGTTTAACGTCCTCAAAGGTATGACTTTAAGAGACAGAAATCATCAAAGGTTACAGTTGTGATGAGGCTATGGATCAAGTAAGCGACGCATTCACTGCCCGTCCCATTAACTTTATTAGGCGACCTGGTTATGGACTGCAAATATCTCTTTCTACTGTTCACAACATTACCATAAGCACTCAGTTTGCAAGAATACAAGTTACAACTCTTATTTATAGTTAGATATCTTATTTAGTGGTGAGACAACTTTTCATATGTGCAGGATAGTTAAAGACACTCTGTCAAATGTAATGTACTTCATGCAGTAAAAATAAAATAAATAGAATAAATTTACGCTATGTAACCTGGAAAGCCAATTTACATTACTGAGTGGATTTAAATCACGCTATTTATAAAAATCATGATTATTCCTTTTTTTTATATAAAAATGTGCTGCCATCTGTTGCTGCTTTTATAAATGTCATCTTCATATTCTGTCTGAAAGTTGATCAAGTAGGAATCTTTTGTATTTATGTTTAAATATCTGAAAAATGTCTAAACTTTACCTAGTATTATTTAAATTAAATTTCTTGATATTTTCACTACATGGAAATTTTAATATTAAAATTAACTATTTACAATATTTGAATTTTTTATTATGTTTGATATGTAATTTTATATAAATATATTATATACAGCTGATGATGCAGGATCCTGTAAAGGTGCTTTTGGAATAAAAAATAAGGTAAGTTTCATTTCATTTACTTTATAATTCTGTACTTGGGTTGTTCAAGTTGAATTTTTTATTAAAAAATATAACATATATATATGTTATCATATATCATGTATATATAATCAAACTGGAAAACATGATTTATAATGTATAATTTTATAATAAAATGTCTGATACGAGATAGTAATAGCGTATATAAGTAATTTAAGTGTTTATTGTGGCGATTTTGAAACCGGGATAAAGTTGTACATATTCATTATGCAGCATTTGTATGCTTTTTATATTTTTTTTTTTTTGTCTTCAGTCATTTGACTGGTTTGATGCAGCTCTCCAAGATTCCCTATCTAGTGCTAGTCGTTTCATTTCAGTATACCCTCTACATCCTACATCCCCAACAATTTGTTTTACATACTCCAAACGTGGCCTGCCTACACAATTTTTCCCTTCTACCTGTCCTTCCAATATGAAAGCGACTATTCCAGGATGCCTTAGTATGTGGCCAATAAGTCTGTCTCTTCTTTTAACTATATTTTTCCAAATGCTTCTTTCTTCATCTATTTGCCGCAATACCTCTTCATTTGTCACTTTATCCACCCATCTGATTTTTAACATTCTCCTATAGCACCGCATTTCAAAAGCTTCTAATCTTTTCTTCTCAGATACTCCGATCGTCCAAGTTTCACTTCCATATAAAGCGACACTCCAAACATATACTTTCAAAAATCTTTTCCTGACATTTAAATTAATTTTTGATGTAAACAAATTATATTTCTTACTGAAGGCTCGTTTCGCTTGTGCTATTCGGCATTTTATATCACTCCTGCTTCGTCCATCTTTAGTAATTTTACTTCCCAAATAACAAAATTCTTCTACCTCCATAATCTTTTCTCCTCCTATTTTTACATTCAGCGGTCCATCTTTGTTATTTCTACTACATTTCATTACTTTTGTTTTGTTCTTGTTTATTTTCATGCGATAGTTCTTGCGTAGGACTTCATCTATGCCGTTCATTGTTTCTTCTAAATCCTTTTTACTCTCGGCTAGAATTACTATATCATCAGCAAATCGTAGCATCTTTATATTTTCACCTTGTACTGTTACTCCGAATCTAAATTGTTCTTTAACATCATTAACTGCTAGTTCCATGTAAAGATTAAAAAGTAACGGAGATAGGGAACATCCTTGTCGGACTCCCTTTCTTATTAGGGCTTCTTTCTTATGTTCTTCAATTGTTACTGTTGCTGTTTGGTTCCCGTACATGTTAGCAATTGTTCTTCTATCTCTGTATTTGAACCCTAATTTTTTTTAAATGCTGAACATTTTATTCCAGTCTACGTTATCGAATGCCTTTTCTAGGTGTATAAACGCCAAGTATGTCGGTTTGTTTTTCTTTAATCTTTCTTCTACTATTAATCTGAGGCCTAAAATTGCTTCCCTTGTCCCTATACTTTTCCTGAAACCAAATCGGTCTTCTCCTAACACTTCTTCCACTCTCCTCTCAATTCTTCTGTATAAAATTCTAGTTAAGATTTTTGATGCATGACTAGTTAAACTAATTGTTCTGTATTCTTCACATTTATCTGCCCCTGATTTCTTTGGTATCATAACTATAACACTTTTTTTGAAGTCTGATGGAAATTCCCCTTTTTCATAAATATTACACACCAGTTTGTATAATCTATCAATCGCTTCCTCACCTGCACTGCGCAGTAATTCTACAGGTATTCCGTCTATTCCAGGAGCCTTTCTGACATTTAAATCTTTTAATGCTCTCTTAAATTCAGATCTCAGTATTGTTTCTCCCATTTCATCCTCCTCAACTTCTCTTCTTCCTCTATAACACCATTTTCTAATTCATTTCCTCCGTATAACTCTTCAATATATGCCACCCATCTATCGACTTTACCTTTCGTATTATATATTGGTGTACCATCTTTATTTAATACATTACTAGATTTTAATTTATGTACCCCAAAATTTAACTTTCCTGTATGCTCCGTCTATTTTACCATTGTTCATTTTACTTTCTTCATCACTAGCATTCTTATATTTTCTACGTTCATCCATCAGCTGCAATATATCGTCTGAAACCCAAGGTTTTCTACTAGCTCTGTTTATTCCGCCTAAGTTTGCTTCTGCTGATTTAAGAATTTCCTTTTTAACATTCTCCCACTCTTCTTCTACATTTTCTACCTTATCTTTTCTTCTCAGACCTCTTGCGATGTCCTCCTCAAAAATCTTCTTTACCTCCTCTTCCTCAAGCTTCTCTAAATTCCACCGATTCATCTGACACCTTTTCTTCAGGTTTTTAAACCCCAATCTACATTTCATTATCACCAAATTATGGTCGCTATCAATGTCTGCTCTAGGGTAAGTTTTGCAGTCAACGAGTTGATTTCTAAATCTTTGCTTAACCATGATGTAATTTATCTTATACCTTGCAGTATCGCCTGGCTTTTTCCAAGTGTATATTCTTCTATTATGATTTTTAAATTGGGTGTTGGCAATTACTAAATTATACTTCGTGCAAAATTCTATAAGTCGGTCCCCTCTTTCATTCCTTTTGCCCAGCCCGTATTCACCCACTATATTTCCTTCCTTGCCTCTTCCAATGCTTGCATTCCAATCTCCAACTATTATTAAATTTTCATCTCCTTTTACGTGTTTAATTGCTTCATCAATCTCTTCGTATACACACTCTACCTCATCATCATCATGGGCGCTTGTAGGCATATAGACGTTAACAATCGTTGTCGGTTTAGGTTTTGATTTGTATAAAATTGTTATAATTGTATAAATTTAGATTTATAAATGTAAATCTAAATTTATAAATCTAAATAAATTTAGATTATAAATTTATCGAGTATACTCTAATACTCGAGGGCAAATTCAAAATTATCATAACCCTCTTTTAATGGATAGAATTTCTAACTGGTATTGACGGTATGTATTCCTATTGTGAAGGAGGACAACTTTGAGGCTTCTTTTGGAAAAATCTACTAACAGTCTCCAGTCAGTACTTTCATAAGGAATGTTAAATCGAGTCAAAAGTCCACATATCAGATAGTAGTTTCTCCGCAAGAAGAGATGGCACCACCAAAGTATGTTCCGACTCGTAGACAGTTCTAAATGTAACTTCCTTATCAATTTTGACTCCTTTGCAGGATGCTGCAAAATTTTTCCATACAATAGTTAGTTTAATTTTTACTTCATAAACACAGAAATGCCTTTTTTAAGAGTATAATTTTAATGCTTAATCATTTTTTTTTTATTTTAAGTTTACAATTTACATTTTACCTTGGCTGCATCAACAGCAATTAAGTCTAATTTCTCAAACTAGTGTTTGTTTTATTGAGTTTAAATATATCAATTTTCTCAAAAATTTGTTACAAAGTTTTATTTGTTAATTGGCAATCTAATAAAGTTATTTAATTAAAAATAAAACCAAACTATAATAAAACTAAAAAAGTTGTTTCTGACTTGCATTTTCTAAAATTTTAATGACTTTAAAAAAAAAAAATATTAGAAATGTAGTTCTAGGGAACTTTTACCATAATTATTAGGGTCAAAAAAATTTTTGTTTGCGTTGTATTAATACATAGAGCAAAAAATATTTTGGCAGCTATAGTGTGAACAAAACATTTCTGGACCTATGATTATACTACTTTGTGAGGGTCAGTTTTATCATGTTTATTAATTTGGGATGTAGTCCAAGGTGTCTTAGAATTTTTAGCAAGGATTCTCAGTGGATGCAATCAAATGCTTTCTTCAAGTCAACAAATGTCATCACAATGTCTCGGCATTGTCAATGTTTCTGTTATAATCCATTATTTGCTTGAGACTCATGATCTAGTCTGAACAGCTCCTCCAATATCTGAAAACCCCTGGTATTTTCTAGTTCTTTCTCAAGTTGTAAACCAATCCTGTTGATGATGATTCTTCAACGAATTTTGTATGTTTTTCTAGGAGTGTTTTCTTCATCCAGATGTTGACAAGTTGTTGGAGAGCGATCTTTGCTGGTCTTCCTGCATGTTTATATCTGTAAAGGTCTGATCTTCTTCCACCGCTTTGTAATTCTTCATCTCAACCATTAGCCTTGGTAGCCTTATTACGGGAGGATTGATGTTTTCCAATGGTGATGTTGCTATTGGGGTCCTGGTGTCCTAAGTTTAATTAAATTATGTTAAAATTTACCTCAGAAAGCAATTTTTTTTAAATGTAGTAATAAACATTAATGAAAATAATGAAACAGTTAACTGTAATTTTTAAAAAACAAAAATCATATTACTGCCACCAACAGAAAATCAAATCATTCTTAGTTACAAAAAATAAATACATTTTATGGTATGATACATAAAGTACACAAATACACACAAAATAAACCAAAATGAATTAAGAATATTTTGATACAGAATATTAAAAAAACTACATTAAAAAGAATATTAAAAAAATTCATAATTCCATCTAGAAAAAAAAATTAAGCAAAAACATCTTAAGTACCAGTGAGCAACTTAAAAAAAAATTGCAAAACTAAACAGTCCCAACTTATTACATTTTCTGAATGAAATTATAAGTTAAATTAAATTCAGATATTTAAATTAATAAAATTTTACATATTTAATAAATTTTACCATATTTTTACAAAAGATGTTTGAAGTGAATCCTCTGTGCATCAATGCACTATTGTGCTTGAGAGATCATACTGAGAGTCAACTGATGTAAAACATTGTCAATGCTGTTGCTCTCTTGTTGAATGTTCATTTTCAATTCACTGATAAAATCTATCCTTAAAATAACTCCCAAACGAATAAAAGTGAAGTAGAGAAATCTGGGGAATGTGATGGCCAATATTTAGACTTATGGTTTGTAAGTTCTTTTGAATTGTTTCACAGTTATTAAATAACATGATTTAAATTATGAAGAAACTTACAGCAAGATGTGTATTTTACACCACTTTGATGAGATAACTTGTGTATACATTTTTCCGGGCTGGCAGATTATTTATTAAATTTCAGTTCACATACATAACTAATATGCAATATAATACTATAAAACTGCAGATTGATGAAGTGGGATCAAAAAGTAATAAAATTTTAATTTCTATTAAAAACAATTTTCTTATTCTTCTATACCGATAAAGTCCTCTTCTAAGTAGACGTGCAGAGATGTGACACACTTATGCCAGCGTTTCTTCCAATCCTAAACCATTTGTAGAGAAAGGTTTTTACATATTCTTAAATTGACTCAGTAATTTTTTCTTTATTTCAACTACTGTCACAATTTGCAGTCCTTAATCAGTCGGAACAAGATAGAATTGCAGGGTGTCACGTCTGTATAATACTGAGGTTGCAGCACCAGTATGGTGTTATTTTTCATTACACAATCAGGAATTAATTGAGTGAGTGAGTTTGGAGCATTATCGTAGTGTCAAATTCAAGAATTATTTAACCATATTTATGGTTGTTTCTTCAGGCTGCCTCATATAAAAAGAATAAAACTGCTACTGTTTAAAAAATGGCATAAAACGAATACTGTATGTTTAACTACAATCATATGGAAGAATTCATAATGGACACCCCTGTAATTAAAAAAAATATATATATAGTAAGGAGGAATTTAATATCGATGAAACTTAGTGTCCTTTTTTCATTTTTGGTTCTTTAGGAACTTCTACTGGGATAATTAGACCTTCCATTTCAACATAATAATTGTACACCCACAATTCATCACATATTATGACACGTTTGAGTAATTCAGTAATGCAAAGTCAGTAACTGCTGCAATAGCTGCAGTTTTGAAAATTTTTAGTTTTACAAATTTAGCTACTAGTTTTATATTGAAACTGTCAAAAATTGTTCCACGTGAGCTATAACAAATTCCCAAATCTTCAGCAATTTCTATAATACTGATTTGATGAATATTGATCACTTGTCTTTCATTTTATCAATATTTTTATTGGTTGCTGATGCATAAGGCTATTCAATCCTTTTCATAGTCTTCTTGAAACTGTATGTAACCAGATGTCGACATACCATCCTGCCAAAAGCTTTTTGTAACATCTTCACCATTTCAATGTAGTGAAAAACTTCCATTTTTGCAAAATTTAATGCACATCCTTTGTTGATAAAACAAAATATTATATTAAATTATTTTCAAACAAAATAAATCTTCATATGTAGGAAAATACATTTTAATTAATTGGTAGCCAAATCTGAACTAAATGTTTTATATAGTTGAAAATTTAATTGAGTCATACTAAATGTATGGCAAATAACCATACATTATAGATATACTCAGTTGAAAGACAGCATACAGAATTGAAAAAAATACTTGTTATTTTTGATCACACTTTATATATAGTTGAAAAATTATTGCAAATGAAATATTCATGGTTATTTTCCACAGTAAAACCTTAGTATAAATCAAGCGACCACTGTTATTTCAATACAAGTAACAGAATGAGTTGGCCATTTTGAATTTCTAATAAAGTTTATACAACCCTTTTTAACTTAAAATAATATATTTCACAAAATTATTTTAACACTAACTGAATAAAATTTACCTCTGTGAAAGGAATATCAAGAAAAAGTTCTTGAAGAAATCTCCTTGATCGTATGCGATGTGATGTTGATGACATTATATTGTAAACATCACAATATACACAAACATCTTGGAATACATCACTATAGGTTTGTTTTAAGCTGGAAAAAATTGCAATAAATTAAAAATTACTTAAAAAAGACTGCTATATACATACTTTTATTTTCACACATAAATCACAAACTTATAAATGTTATAATAATTTCTTTTTTCATCAGTCATTTAACTGGTTTTTGCTTTTTCCCAATACTTCTTTTGGTTTAGCATTAGTCTTTAATCTTCTACATTTACATTCCCAAGTATGTTCTTCTATTATTTATTTTCTTGTACTTTCTATTTTCTTGAACACTGAGACAAAGAAATTTTGAGGAATTAGTAACCAGACAGGTGATTGAACATAAATAATCAATCATCTAGCTGTTAACAAGATAAAGTGATTATTGCATTCTCTAGTGGATATGTATCAACAAGGGCATATGGTTAAGAAATATCATACTGAATTTCTTCCATTTAAGCTAAGAAAAATAGAGGGCAACTTTCCCAGTTTTCTATGCTAAAAGGAAAAAAGCTTTGTTTTCATACTTTTTTCTTCATCTATCAATCTAATTTCTTTTTACTCTTCCCTCCAGAAATAAGTAATCTAACACAGGAGCTTTAGTATACTGCCCACTGATAGTTCTACAATTCCATGAGTAATTCCTCTTTTCAAAATTTTGAAAAAGAGGTCAGAAGACGACAGCACAGTCATCTTCCGACCTCTGTGCTGTAAAGGTAGAGTCCCTTCCTTTTGTTTGGAAAGTTGAATTTGAACCTACAGTTTTCACATACAAAATACTTCACAGAAAAAATACAAGTAATTGTGTTTTCAATCAGTAGTTACTTTATAATAAACGTTTTTAAAAAGATAGAGAATAAAATTTGATAATTTAAGTATTTTTAATACACATATATTTACTGTAATAAAGCTTGTTTGCAGGTTTTATATAAAACTGGATTAGATAATTGTTCAACAAATTTTAAAACATCTCTGCGGACCATTGAACGACTTTTTAAATTATCACTTACTGAACGCTGAGCAATACCTGTAAAATAAATAATAATTAAAGAATAATTATCTATTTACAAAAGTAATAAAAACAATGAGAAATAACCGTTAGATTGATATTTCGGATATTTGGACTATTGGATATAATGATTTCTCTAGTCATATATACTGATTATTTGATTGTATCCAGAGGTAGGTTTAGTTGTTTGCCTTCATATACTTAATCAGTGTTGACAGCAAATATTGATTCTGCACAATAACCTATTAACACAGTACCAACAATGTATATTTGGTGAAACTGCAGAATTAGAAGTATTCTTTACAAATACAGATCCCAGATTTAGAAATTATTTACTCGTGCTGGTAATGTTTTAGTTTGAATACTACATTTTAATTCTAACACTCAATATACTCAAGTCAATAAAGAAATTTTCATTCTAAGAAATACTTTTACCGCAAAGAGGTAGTTAATGTATGGATTTGATCACTATGAGTGATTTTACCATACTGTTGTTATCTCCAAACAGAGTATTAATATCCATTTATAGATAATCAGTTGCATTTGTTCATAGTGTCTTCTAAAATAGTATCATAGCGTCTTACATACCAGATTTTATTATTAAGTAGAGTAATATTTGTATTTCAAGTACTTCATTAGAATTTTATCTAACCTTAATACAGATCAATTAATTGAATCCTGAAGCCAAAATATGAAATGTATTATAAATGTTCGGGTTACTGTACACTTCCACCAGAAACTGGATACTACTTTTACACCAGAAATGTGGGTATTTAATTTAGTTACAAGTAAAATTAGATCTTTAGTTACGTTTTAACCCAGATTTAACTAGATTACCCACATTATGCCATATTCATTATTTTGTTTATATTTAAACTAAATTTCTTCCTTAACAATCTGTCTAATATCTGTAACATGTATACATTTCTAGAATCAACAAATAAAGAATATTATTAAATAATTTTTTCATTTCCTTTTTTTATTTTTCTAAACCAAAAATTAAAAATGAAGTGCCATGTACAGGGCTATATTAGTCTTATTCCATTAAAATTGCTTCCTTCTCTACATTTCTACATTTACAGGAAAAACAATTCTTGTAAAAAATGAAAACAGTTTTCCTTTTTCTATAATTCAACCTTACTCTATTTTGTTAAAAAAAATTATAAAAATCATCTTTCATGTTCTAGAAATGATCTCATGCAGTTGTACCTTTATGTTTTTTATTTTTTTTTTGTATAATTAATCTGAAAATTGAATTGTTTCTTGTGTACACCTGTTCTTTTCTGAAAATAAACTGGTCGTTAACTAGTTTGAGCATACGGTACTAAGGGCAGTTATAATGCCCCGGTAACAAAACGATAATGACAAAACATTCATTATGTCAGCATTCAGATTTGGACTCTTGGAAGGGATGCAGTGGTGATTTATTTTTGTTTAGGACAAACAAAAGGTTAGACATCAAACTGTGTAAGTCTTTTTTGTCCTGATTACATTATCTTGTATTTCAAACTGATTTTCAGTCGGTGGGCTCTGCTTTGAAACCTCTATGCCAGAGTTAGTTCTAGTCGGACTGATGCAGCGGACTAGATTTTAGACAGCCTTGCCTAAAGTCTGCAATGGAGTCAATTCTCAACACAAAGTACATCACTCACAGAAGCCTCTCTGTTTCTAGTAGCTTCATCGACTCCCTTAAGAAGGTCATGTTGGACTTCAGTTGACTTGAAATGGTGGCAATGAATAGCATTAGATCTGGTTCTGAATCGTAAGCATACACAGGTCTTTGACAAGTATCAAGGTGACAGTTATATTGAATTAATCAGATTTGGGTTGAAGGGGTGGGTGTTGCAAGTGATCACACTTAACAGGCATTTGATTGCAGTGACACAATCATAGAGAAGCATGGAGCAGGACATTTTTGGTACAGCCTTACAGAACTAGGTCTTCTTTTCTTTCATTTTGTGTTTAGCCTCTGGAACCACATAAGGTATTACTTCAGAGTATGAATGAGGATGGTATGAATGTAAATGAAGTGTAGTCTTGTACAGTCTCAGGTCGACCATTTCTGAGATGTGTGGTTAACTGAAACCCAACCATCAAAGATCACCAGTATCCATGATGTAGTATTCAAATCTATATAAAAGCCTTTATTAGGATTTAACCTTAGAACTCTCGACTTTGAAATCAGCTGATTTGTGATGATAAGTTCACCACTAGACCAACTGGGTGGGTCTACATAGGTAGCTCTATGCTCATTCATGATTCTATTTTCTATATTATAGATTCACAAACTCTTAAGAGTAGGCATTCTGGTCTTCGTTTAGCACAAAATTTATTCTAATTTTTTTAATCAGGGAAATGGAATTATTTTATGCTGTGGGTAAATTTCAATGAAAAATGTCATAATGAAATTTTAAGGCCAGTCTTGTTTATGCTCCAATGAAATAATACTCTTATTACTTACGTTTTCTCTTTACAAACAGATTAAAAATGTAACAGATTCAACCTTTTAGAGGCAGATCAACCAAGGAGAATAAAATCAGTATTATAATGCAAGAAAATTTAAGAATTGCTTTATTTTCCTAAAATTACAGTTAAGTAACTATATACTTACCAGATTTAGTGTTCTGTGACTTTTTCTTCTTTCCAAAATTAAAAAGGGTTATTAAGGGTTTTCATTTCACCACGATGATAAATAACTGAAGGATGCAGTGAGTTGTGGATTTAGGAAACACTGCCAACATTATTAATTGGTAGAATGAGAAGACTGGTACACAATTAGGAAAAATAAATAGCTGTAAAAATAACAACTGTTTATGAAAAAATAAATATAAGCTTTTGCAGCAAATAAAATCTACTTTTATGCCATATTTGTTTCATTTGACTATCTCTTGTGAGTTATAAGTAACTGTGCATTACATTTCAGCCACCTCTTGTATGCAAGTAAAATAATTTTCTCAAAGCCTGAATGTTTCAGTATGAAGTCTATCTCAACTATCAATCAGTAAGTGTTCTGAAAACATTTATGAAAAAGGCTGATGTGCCCTTTCATTCAGGAATCATACAGATATCCATATATTATGGTAGCATAAACTGGATGGCTATTTTTGCCTTCTTAAAGGCTTACAAAGAGATAGCTATCACCTGTTAACAACAAAGGTTTCACATGATTCCTAAGAGAATTACTAATTATATTAATTAATTATAATTAAAAAATAATAAATAAAATACTTACTAGTAACGTCAGTGCTAGAACTATCAATACTGTTTACACCTTCTAAACCACCTTTTGTCTGCCAAGGCAACATTATTGGGCTTTCACCTTCACCAGGTGCACCTCCATAACTGCTTTCGGTCTCTAAATATTAATAAAAGAAAGACATAACAAAAGCTATTAATACATATATATATATATACATTGAGATCAGTGGAAAAAAGTTTCTTTGTATTCTACCAGTATTTGCCTTTAGAATTGCATAACATATTAATCAAATCTATCAACAATTGTGTTTTGAAAGGTGACATACCACTGAGTATTTTTAGAAAGTTATGATTACATTATTTAATTATTTAAAACTTATTGCGTTTTGAAAATGAGTAAAGTTAAACAAGAAATTTGATACATTCTGAAATTTTATTACAAATAGTGAAGAATGTGACTCAGGCTACTGAAAATAATTGAAATATGTATGGTCATGATATACAATCAGTACATACAGTACAAAGCTGGTTCAAGTGTTTTCAATCTGTTAATTTTGATGTCAATCCTGTATTTCACAGTGGTCAGAAGATGACTGAAAATAGCAATAAAACTGAGCAAGACTGGACAATTAGTAATTAGTTAGGATATCAGTAATAAATTTAACATCAGCCACAAAACAGTTTTAAATTACTTGAAGAAGGCTGGATACGAAAAAAATCTTGATGTTTGATGCCACATGATTTAACAATGAAAAATTTAATGAACTGAATTTCCATCTGCAATTCATTACTAAAGTGATAAAAAATTGAAGCATTTTTAAAAAGGCTGATTACAGACAATGAAAAATGGATCACTCACAGTTAAAATGTATGGAAAGATCATGGTTGAAGCAAGGTGATGCTCTGCAAATGGCAGCAAAGCCAGGATTGAGGCCAAGAAAAATAATGTTTTTTTGTGTGTGTGTGTGTGTGTGTGTGTGTGTGTGTGTGTGTGTGTGTGTGTGTGTGTGTGTGTGTGTGTGTGTGTGTGTGTGTGTGTGTGTGTGTGTGTTGGGATCAGAAAGGAGTTCATTATGAGCTGCTGCCACAGGTTAACTATCGATTCTAACCTCAATCGATTGATATTTAAGATATCATTTTCCATCACAACAATGCCAGTCCAAACACATTTTTGGAAAATTAAGAGAGCTTGGCAGGGAAGGAAGTTTTGATACACCACTAAATAGTCCTGATATTGTTTGTTCTGTTTGATTTCTACGTAACTCTCCTAACAGAATAAAATTAGCTTCAAAAGAGGCCTGTAAAAACCACTTATCGCAGTATTTCATTCAGTTTTTATAAGAAAATATTTTCTTATTTGATAAACTGATCTAAATGATTACTTGCATCTGTTTACCCAGACATACAAGAATAACCAAGCAATACTTGCACGATCCTAACTCTGACCGAAAAGTTCTCCATGTCTTATTTTAAAAAAGGAACAAATAAAGAAGTGTTCCTTCATAAAAAAATTCATTTTATAGTATTTGCAATCAATAAATTATAACAAAGTTCTACTCGATGGATTTCTTCATACAATGATTTCAGAAAACTATTTTAACTCAGATACCCATTCTTACAACAATGTACTTCTTCTATTCACAAATTTTTGTTTTACATACAAGATTTAAAAAGGCGTTAAAAAGTTAATAACTAATGGAAATACATTTTACAACTTATATTATTTCATTAATGAAAGGAAGTCATAATAAGCTACAATAACGTAAACTATTATTATTATTATTATTAATAACAAAAATTGTAATACTTACTACTTTAATATTTTGTTTTTTGTATGAGCACTTTCATAGAGATCACGACTTCATCAGATTCAAATAAAAAATTTTTATGTTAAAAATTAAAATAGAGAAGTATGTTTCATCTTCTAAGTCGATCTAAATTCCTAGAAGAATCTAGATGAACAATTTTGAATCCGATGAAGTAGTGATCACTATGAAAGCGCTCATATAAAAAACAAAATATTAAAGCAGTAAGTGTTTATAACTTTCATTATTGTCACTAATTTGTATTTATACTGCTATCACGCTTAATTACAAATTCATTAACATAACGAACTATTCATAATTACTAATTTGGTCAGTTCAACTTAAACATAAAAATTAAATTGTCATAGCAAACATGCTGCATTGATGAACAACAATCTTCTGTACACAGGTTTCCATACTGTACATGTTAATTAATCATACAGTTCCATTAAAATTCTACTTGTAGAATACTGCAATCCTTTTAGAAAACATCAATATTATCATTTTAGTGTAATGATGTCTGTTTATTTATTTAATTTTTAGTGATATAATCTCCATTAATATAGCGATTGCTGAATTGCATTTTTTATTACGCTTTTTCTAGCGGAAATTCTAAGTGGAAGTGTCCAAGTTTAAATGAATGATTGCAAATCATAATAGAAATCAAAAAAGAAAGAGAGAAGATTAGAACTCATTCCGAAATACTCACAAAGTTTCTCAACACAATTCTATAAAACAAAAAGAAAAAAAAAGAAGTAACTTTAAAAAGACTGGTAATGCAAATTCTAACAGAAAGTGCATCAAATCCTGTGTGAATATGTACATGAAGACATTGATGAAACTATATTGAAATGATTAATTGCGGCTAATGATAAACATCTGGTTCTATCAATAAAGAAAATTAAGCTACAGAAATAGCCGAAGTGAATAGTTTTTTAAAATAAATAAATTGGGAATGTTTGTTGAAAATACAAAAAATTTTGGGAGGATGAAAAATGAATACAATGCACTTGCTGAAGGTAATTGGTAAATTTGTATTATACATATAAACAGTGATTTTTTTCCCCTCTTTTAGTGCGCTTTCATTCATAACAAAGGCACTGAATTACATATGTTGGCCTTTTGCTTTTAACACCAGAAAAATATGGAAAAAGTTATTACAGCCATGAAAAATTAAAAAAAAAACTGAAATAAGTATGACATTTATTTTTATTCTTCCATTTTAACTATTTTTATAAAATGAAGTTTCTACATAACAGATATTTTCTTTACACGCTAAATAATTTACTACCCAGAAGTTTGATTGTATTTGTAAAAAAAAATTGTTTATTTGTTCAAGACATAACAATCTGCACCAAAAATAAAACTGGTGTAACCTCCATCTATAATAATTTGAAAAAATATTAGCAATTAACAATTAAGAAATTGTAAATTGTATTGTATAGTTTTTAATGATACAAAAGGAAGTTTTTTGGAACCATGAAAAATAAAGGTTTGCCCTCTTCTTGGTAAAAATATGGTTTTTACTGATTTGTATATTCACAGTTCTTTAATTAATAAAGAAAAAAATAAATTATTTGAAACAACTTTACATGAAAAGCATATTTCAAATTTTGAAAGGGACAGAGCTTTGAATGAAAACAAATTCTGGTTAGGGTGTTTAAAAAATTTTATTTTACTTTATTAGATTTTATAACTCTTAAAAAAAAAAAGAAGCAATCTATGTGAATAAATCCTGAAAAACAGTAATTCTACCCTAGAATAACAAACACTTACTGCTAATGGTGGGGATTTTATTTTCTTATTTTTATACATTTCTAACTTAAGCAAATATGGAAAGAAATTGGTTCTGCTACGAATGGAAGAGATAAATTTGAAAACTACAGATTAATATAAAACAGTACCAGGTAGATAAGAAAGATTCAGCATTCAAATATTTGAGGACTACCATTCTCAGAAAATAAGAACACAAAAGAAGACGAATACAAGAATTTAGGCTACAAGTGATTTTCAAAACATAAGAAATCTAACATAGCCTAAAGACAACCTGAAAATTGTAAAATCCTTTTTGTTTTGATACATACATATGCAACAAGAAAAAGATGGAGTAAAGAAAGAGTAAGAGTAGAATGGAAATTACAGTAACTGTGAACTTCAAGATCATTTTAGTATAACAAAGAGAGCTGTAAGGAATATAATAGAAAAACAGGATTAAAGTCAGATGTTGTTACAGAGAAGATGATTAAAACTGCAATGCTTCAAATACATGTTAGAACAATATAATTAAGGTTACCAAAGAAAGCTTTTTCATTAGTTATAATGAAAAGGCTGAAGATGAAATGGATAATGCAGGTAAAAGAAGAATTGGAAAAAACTGAATAAATGTTGAAAAATTTAACAGTATTTTACCTGTTCTAGTACGATGCGAAGAGCTCGCAGATACTTTTCTCCATCTACTTACTCTTTGATTATTACGATTACCACCAGAACATAAAAGACAACTATTGCGATTATGTCGCCGTTTGATTGGTACTTCCATCGGTACACTGATAACGCCGCACCCTCCAGTATCAGTACCAGTATCTGTTTCTGATTCAGCAGAACTAATATTTTCAACACCTAAAAACAATAAAATTTATTTATAACAAAATTAAAAAAAAAAGATTAATAAATGAAAAAATATTTTTTCTTCACAATGTTAAGTGAATGCTGTAAAGTAAGGAATTATTTGTTTTGTATTATTATTTTTTTAAATTTTTATCTGAAAATCAATATTGTAAAACTGTACATTATCAATTACTTAGAATCAAATGGGCAGTGGCCATATTTCTGTAAAAATAAAGTTTTGCCCTCTTCTTGGTAAAAATATGGTTTTTACTGATTTGTATATTCGCAGTTCTTTAATTAATAAAGAAAAACGATCTTAAATAGAACAATTTTCATCAATATTTGAGCAACGAAATGAAAATGAAAACAAATAGAAAGTTCACCAGTAACAGAAAAAATGAATAAAAAACAGAATTTAATGGCTACAATTCTGGCTACATTCGCTGGGAAAGTACAAAGGTTTAAATTATACATAAATTTTTGGTTACTTTTAAGAACACACTGTAACAGAAAATTGAATTAAAAATTAGGAAGTCATTTTTTTTATATATTTGAAGTTCTAAATCAAATATTAACAGATTATAAATATTGAGATCAAAAGGACAATCAAAAGATTATAATAAAAAATCTACAGAAAATCCAGAAACAAGCAGCACTATAATTTATTAGTCCCTAGTTGTATGCAGCAAAAAAATCCCTAACTTGCTGGCCCTTCATTAGTCAATGAAAATAGAAATACATGCACAAAACCAGTGTAGCGGTAGAAAAACAGAATGGTACCTACATCACTCACATACAAATGCGACTGAAAAACCGGATTTAACTAACTTAAGATGCGGTGAAAATAATGAAAAGTATAAAAAAAAAGAATTTAAGTACTTTAATGCTATCTTTTAGTCATAATAAAAAAAAAAATTTAAAACAATTAAGTACTGGTAATAATAATTGTGAATATCTATTTCAATTTTCAAATAATTCTCTTTAAAATGTCTTCAGTTAACATGAAATACAATAAGCACAACCTTTTTGAAAGTTTAAAGAACCAAGGATATTTGTAAATACTGAGATATGGCTTACACTCAACTCACAATTTCACCAACTTTAATTTGTTGATTATTGTGAACCATTTTTCTTTGCAACTTGTAATTATTTTGATGTGAAGAGAAGACGTATCTTTTTGTTCATCAAAAATCCTACCTTTATAAAAGTGACAAATTGATTCACATATGTTGCTTCCATTCAAACAATTTTCTCCATATTGCAGTTGCAGTCTCTGAATAATCTGATGGTTTCACCCTCCCTGAATTTTGAAAATGTATCACTGCTCATATCTCTTCTTCGGTGCAATCAGACATAGTACCACTCCTTTTAAATCCATTTATAAATAAAACCACAAACTGCTAAAAATGAAACAATACTTTCAATATATAAACTGTATGAAGTTATGATTTACCAGAACAATCAGTGTTGTGAGAAATATAATAAAAAGAGAAATAAAAATTTTCCTTTAGTTTTTAACTATCCCTTATATATAAAAAAATTACTATTTTAGTAACAGAATTGTATAATCTCAATCTTACATATTCAATTTTCAAATGGCTCTAATAATATTTACTATTTAATATTAATATTTATTTATTTAATATTCAAAGGCTGATTTAAAATATATATATTCAATTTATTTAATATATGGCAACCATTTAGAAAACAAGATTGTTGGTTTTATTTTTCAGTAAAGGTAGAAACATGTTTTTTTTTCATTAAACAATACCATCATTATAGTAATGCATAGTTTTATAATTTTAATTAATAGTGGAGAAACGACTGAATTTCCCCTTAAAACAGCTGGAAATCTCAACCAACTCTTAAAAACAAGTTCAGTCATTCACAAAATCATGGAATACAGTACTAAACTCATTCTTGTCTATCTGACTTTTGATTAGGTTGATTTTATTGTGATACTGAAACAACCATTAGGAAAATTTATAGACAGACTTAAATGATAAAGCTCTGTTTTTACGTACATTAAACTAAAAATTTCTATATTATCTTTAAACAAAAAGTTATTAATGCTACAAAACATTAAAATTGCACTATTGGAAACACTACCTTCTATGCTTATTTTTTTTGTAATTTTTATATTTTCTTTGAATGAATAGCAAAGCGCAATAATAATGTGCAAAAAGAACAAGATTTAATAGTTATCAAGTACATTTATTTTAATCACATTTTTCGTTAAGATATAACTTCTAAGGCAATCAATCTTTTATCATCATATTTTTCAGCTGTATTAAATTTCTCTGACTGAGTATTTATCTTAATTATCTAGATATAAAAAAAATAATAATAAATAATAAATTAAAACTAACTTTAATTAATTTTTGTATATTTTCATCTTGTTTTAATGTGTTAAACCCAGCTTCATGTTGGGTCAACTGTCCGTACAAGTGTGGTGGTAGAAAAACATCACTTGGTGAATGTTTGGCACCACTTATTCTAGCACAATACCGTCCATCTTCACCACGTTGATGAAGTGTCAATGAATCGCATAACTGGCTTTCAATAAGACATACATATCTGAAATAAAATATTGCAACAAAAAAAAAAATAAATAACCCAAAAGATAGATGATATAAGATATTAGATAAGATAAACTTATTTTTGTAATCAGCAATAAGGAAATATCATTTATTGAATAACAAAAGGGGCAGATGGTTTGATATTTTTAAATAATTAAAATATAAAAAATTCTTATATATGTATAAGGGTCATTCAATAAACAAATATTTTTAGTAAAGGTAAAGCTTAATGCAGGCAATTGAAACTTTTTTAAATGATGGTTGGCAATCTTGGGAAGTGTTAGTCAGCTGGTCGATTAATATTTACATAAACATAACCTCTAAAGTCTTAGTTATGATGGCCTGTCTACTTTTTAAGAACAGCGTTCTGTGATCCAATTTTTACTTTCAGAAAGTGTACAACCATCAGAAATATTCCCTCAGATGAACAAACAATACAGCAGTAGTTGCATGAACTGTGTGACTTTTTACGCATAGGTGGAACAATTTTAAAATGGCCGCAAAAGCATGGCTGACAAGCACAGTTCTGGGTGGCCAGAAAGAGTGTTGACTTTGGTGTTAGATTCTCGTATTGATTCACTTATCCAAGAAGACTAACGACTTACAGTTAAACAAATTGTTGAAAAAAGAATTGTGCAAGGTAAGTTCCCAGAGAGCTTACTATTCATCACAAAGCTGAGAGATTTCACTTTTGCACTGAACTCAAAAATTGTTTCAATAATAAAGGTGACACAATTTTGAACAGGATTTTAACCTATGATGAAACTTGGATACATCATTTTGAGCCGGAGTCCAAGCGTCAAAGCATGCAGTGAAAACACCCTGAATCACCTGTCCAAAAGAAATTCAAAACGCAACCATCAGCTGGTAAGGTCATGTTAACCATCTTTTGGAGTGCTTATGATCCGATTTTTCTTTGATTAATTGGAGGAGCAACACACTATCAACAGCTTATACTACTCAGCCATGATTGAGAACAAAGTCGAGCCTGCAATGAAGAGGAAATGCCCAGGATGGTAGAGGAAAGGTGTGCTTCTTCTTCAAGACAACATTCAAACTCATACAGAACAACTGATGCTGAAAACTATTGGCAAAGTGGGTTGGAAGCTCTAGACAAAAAATTGTATTTATTTAATAAACCATTTTTGCTGTACAGTTATTTGTATGTTTAATTATTGAATAACCATCATTAAACATTTATTTTATCTAAATTTTTTTATCAAAGGAGGTATTTCTATGATAAACACTTATTTTTTATGTCTTTCTTGAAATAAACTTTTATCTTATTATAATCTACACTAAAAGCGAGATGACTAGTCCATGTGCAGAGTATACTTATAGATGATAAATCAATCAAATCTCATTCACTGAATACGGCTATAACAGTGATTGAAAGTAATATGATGTAAGCTTATTACTTCAAAAAATTTGGTTCAGTTTGTAATTAAAAAATTACTAGTTTTAAAAAATTTTCAACATCAACAAAAAAAAAAAATAATAATTTTTGAGAATTTTTTACAACTCATATACAAAAGTTTTATCTAGTTTCCAGAGTGACTGGAAATACCACATTTAAAATAAGCTGTGTATTTCATGATTTAAAATGTTACAGTATACTGTAAGAAGAGAAACATGATCGTAAGGAATAATTACCCATATAATAATCTCAGGGTTGGTAAAACCAGTCCTGGTAACATGACAGTTGATTTTAATATTGTACGCTACATCTAACTTCTGTCCCATGAACTAAGTAATAAAATTAAAACAAAAAAAAAATCACCTGATGACCAGGAAAATATCACCAGTAGAGAATAGTAAAATTTTATCTGGTGTAATGAAAGAGTTTAATATAGGAATGTGAAAGAAAAATAAATACTGCACAAAAAGAGATTGCTGATACAACGTGAGCCACAATAGTAATATATAAAGGCCATTTTTTATTACGCAATAAGACATTTTTTTAAACTAATTTATTCCAGTGGATGGGCGATTGAGTAATCTATCAATTCAGACGGACCTATTTTTATCTCTTACTTTACTTCTCTCTCACCCTCACCCTTTCACTTCCTCTCTTTCTCAATCAGCTCTATCTTTATCAAGTCGCATGATTCAACAGAACTCGAGCCGCTTTACAAACATATATGGGCATGTACTATTCTTACACATATTTTCAGTGTTAAATATGTTATTTCAAACTTTGACCCCCTTTGGAGGGCTACCCTATGTTTCAATTAAAATTTCCCAAAAGACGACCCACAAATTTTTTATGGAAAATCCAAATCAGGTCTCAAAACCGAAGGGTAAGTAGCTGGATTCATCCAAACTGAATCAATAGATTACTCAGCATCAAATTTTTTTAATTTAAAAATTAATATAAAATAATTTTATTTGAAATTATGCAATAATCAAGTTCATTTAAATTATTTTTACTTTTGTTAAGACAATTTCACCACTTAAATAAGACAGTTGTGGTTACCTTACAGTCACAAGCTTCATCAAAAGCGAGTATTGCAGCATTGACAACAGCTCTATCTTCATCATACGGTCGACCTACTAAACGTTCGACCACCCAATCTATTATATCAGCATTATTATGTAGTGGAGTTCTCAATATGACATGTAATAATTTAGTACAATATAAACGGCATGATAAATTCTGTGATGAAAGTTCTTTACTGATAATCTTTCTGTAACCAAAAAATAGAAAATAAATAATTATTTTTCAGTAATTATTATTTCTTATGTATAATAAAATGAGTAGAATACTAGATTAAATATGCAATTAAAAGAATGAAATTTTTAAATACAATTCTAATCTATGCATCCAGAAATCAGTAATCAACAAAATTACTAATTCTGTAACTATTAGAATTGTTTGACTTGGTTTTAAAAAAATTGTACATGAAAACCCGTAAAAAAATAATTCACGACCAATTTTTCAAATTTCAATAAAAGTGTTATGTAGTAAGATGAATTAGGTGCCAATATCTTATGGTTATAAATGGAAAACAAGTTACTTTTGACAGGATATAAAAACTTCTAAAAATATCAAACATACCATGCCAGGCTTACTTATATTCAGATTGTTCACCATACAAACTGGCTACAAATTGAGTGTCATTACAGAAAATAATTCTCACCTCTTCCTCTTGTATTTTAGATGGTTTATTCACGTCATTCATAAGAAGACTGACACAAATAGTGTAAAAGTAATTAAAAATGAGAAAACTGGTTTGTGTATTTTGAATTACACATATTCAACCAATAAAAATTACACAAATTAAAGATTTTTTTAAATTCATCCTTAAAAAACTTCTTTAAATTTTTAATAGTTAAATTTTTAATTTTTTTTATTATCTTTGAGCTCATATCACCACCATTCATACAAGCATAATTTCTCAAAAAAAAAAAAAAAAATGAAAACATATACAGTGTATAAATTAACAAAAGTTGAAGTAAAATGTATCCTTTATAAGAGGGTAAAATCTATTTCTTACAACTTATGGTGCCATAATTTCACATCCTTCAAAGTAACATCTTGAAAATTGAAAAGTGTAAAATAAGATAAAAGTCTAGGCCTAAACCATGTTAATAAATTATCTACCATAAATCACCATACTAATTAAATGGTATTGGTGCAGTCTCCCTATAAATTGCTAGCATTAATCTATTAACTGCCAAACCCAGGTTAACTTGATCATATTTTGCCAAACCCAATTATCTCTTACATTTAATGGCAGCACGAATACCTGCCTAGAAGTATAACCAACTAGATTTTATAACTACGATTAAAGTAATATTATTTTTTAAATATATGAATCAAGCAAGTTCATATCAGCTATTCACTAAACCTTCAGTGCGTGTAGAAGCAAATATGGCATTGTCTAATGATCACATATTATTGAAGATAAAGAAATGGACCTTTTTTTTGGTGAGAGAAGTAGCTGTGCTCGTGATGAAAAAATTAATGCAATATTTAACAGTCACCTACAAAATAAAGCTGATGAGGAAAGTAAATCAAACAGCTCTGACTAAGGGTAAACAAATTACTTGTAACACATATTGTAATTTTAAGTACTTTCTTAATTTTGCTTGGAACAAATTAAAGCTAATCATAATTAAAAAATTAAGCTTACCAAAATCATTATGGTTTTCAATACCTTAAATAAGGATTTAAAAAAGCTGGTCCTGGAGATAAACAGATAAAAAGAAAGCCGACAATTAAAGGATTAATTTGTAAAAAATAATAAATAAAACTATCACAAAATTTTATAAAATGATTAAAAATTAAGCTATCAAAATATAGAAATGATCTCTAGTTATCACAACATAAAACAGTGATAAGTTATCATTTCTTACTCAAAAGAAAACATGACAGAGAGTGAATCACTATGTTAACGAGTTAAAACATAGTCATAAAGTAAGGGTCATCAGCTTATATTTAAATACTAGCAGGTCTGAACACAATTTCACACATGCAGGACTATATATGGCTATTTACGAAGCCACTGCAAATGTTATTTTGATTCAGTAGTCGTTTGCCTGCCGATTAATGCAGATCGCAATGTCTGCGACAATAATTTCTCCCTCCAGTTATGAAGTGCACGCTGCGATTCGATTTTTGTGTACAAAAAGGGTCTTCAGCTGCTGAAATTCATCGGGAGTTGTGCCTAGAGTATGGCCTTACAGAAATGAGTGAAGGAAAGTTTAGACAATAGTGTCGAGACTTTAAAAAGGTCGCACAAATTTGCATGACAAAGAGCGGAGTGGCAGGTCCAGTATTCAGACCAATGAAATCATTGAACAAGTGAACCGAAAACTGTGATATGATTGGCAATTGATGATTAGTGTTCTGGCTGATGACTTTCCACATGTTGGACGCACCTCTATCTACATGTTGTCACAGAAAAGCTTGGATATCACAGATCGTGTACAAGGTAGATACCAAAAATGCTCACCAACCAACACAAAGAGCAAAGAATGTGCGGTGGGGGAGCGTTTTTGGACCGCTATCGACAATATCGATGGAGATGATTTGTTTTCCCAGATTGTTACAGGCGACAAGATGTGGATGTCCTACACCGACGCAGAATCGAAACAAGTCAGTGCAGTTGAACAGCTGCCCATCTCCTGCCTGCAGAGGAGGCTTTACAGCCTCATGATGGAAGCATGGCAGCAAGAATGGCACGATACGACTAAGGGAAGATCCTTGTATAAGTTTATACAGGATTTGGGGGGATGGTATGACTCTCTTTCGTTTTTAAGGGCAGTGGGAGCCCGAATGCTTTTCAACCATGTAAATTTAAACCAATATTTGTTTCGATTCCGCCTGGAAGCTGATAAGCTGTGCGTCTGCAGGGAGTCCAGTCGAATGAACACATGATGTTCGAGTGCCCAGCTCTTGAGAGGGCCAGAACTCAGGCCACCTTGGAACTTAGAGGTCAAGGGGAAGACTGGCCACTCACAAGTGGTGAGTCGATGTGGCAAAAGCTGCATTGTCGGACCATGTGGGAGTTCCTTGATGCGGTTGCTTTGTTCAACCGACATCAGTAGTTTACTTAAGGGAAAAAGACTCCTACTGCGCTGTTGTAGGAAGCTAACCGAGAGATATGACTGGTTACCAGCCAGATTAAGGCTCCAAGCGCTTTAATGATGGACAGGTACTTGCTAGCATTCAGCGGCCTGCGCATGGCAGCGAATTGCTGTCTTTGACGAGATAAATTTAATTATTGATAGTCATACATGATTTAGTAAATGGCGGAGTGTGCCTATCCATTTTACTGATATATGACAAGTGGGCAGTGGGACACAAAAGCGAGTGGTGTGTGATACCATGCTTATTCTGCTTACGCTTTTAGGTTAGCTCTAGGAACTAGTTAGAACACTGGTTACAAAACTGTTTCAATGCTCAGTAGCTGTTTGTGGCACAGACATTCGGTCTTATGCTTTAGGGTGACCGAATGGGGTGGTGGCCGAAAAAATGCCAAGCAAACCAAAACAGTCAATGTAATGGCACAATTCAAGTTCCCCAAAACTGAAAAAGTTTAAGCAACCTTCATACTTGAGTCAAAAAATGTTAGCTACTGTTTTTTGGGGCAAAAAGGGCATCATTTTCATTTATTTCATGAAACATCAATCAACAATTACAGCTGATGTGTACAGAAAAACGCTCACCAAACTGAGATGTGTGAACAAAAAATGACAGTGTGGGAAACTGTCATTCAGCATAATCCTCTTTCACAACAACCCATGTCCTCACACCTCTGCCTAAACCAAGAAGATTCAACATTTTTGTTCGGAACCTTTTGACCACCCTACCACCCACCATATAGTCCCAACCTTACACCTAGTGACTACTTCCTCTTCTTTTATTCGAAGAAGTGGCTTGGTGGACAACGATTTGAAGACTACAAGGAACTCAAGACTGCCATTGTCAACTGGTTCAATTCCCAGGCGGCAAACTTTTATGCAGGGGATTAAAGAAACTGGTACAGCGTTAAGAAAAGTGCTTAGAACTGAATGACGATTATGAGGAAAAGTGAAGTAGATATATAGTAAACTAAAACTGTAAGTAAAAACCTCTTCTCATGAGTTAATTTTTTTAATGACCAAACGGTCCTTACTTTATGAATATGCCTTGTAGATTCTGTAAAAATACATACAGTCAGTACAGTGCAGAAGTATTAATCCAAAGATTATGAATTCAAATCTCAGTCAGACCTTAGACAATTTTTGTAACTTATAACTAAATGGTTAATCAACCAAGCCAAGTTACAGATCCATCATGACATTTAAAGTAAGTAAGAAGCAGTCAGCCATGGTATTAACATGTGTGCTGTTACCATGTGAAATAACATAACCCTGTTATGTTATTTGTGTTAGTTATATCAGTAATTTATCTTTTTAGGAAGAGAGCCTTAGGCTCTGCAGATAACATCTTCCAATCTTAATTATGAACAGAATAACACTTATATCTCTGAGTTTAATAATTTTGTCTATTATTAACTAAATAATAATCCCATAAAAGTTAATAAGAACCAAGAAATAAATACAAATAAAACAAAGAAAGAGATAAATTTATGCATAAGGGAATAAAATATAAAATTAATAATAATAATAATACATTTTACTTGGCTAAAGTATCAGATGTGTAGTCAAGTACAGAAACAATTATCTTGACGTAACACTCATGATTAGTTGTGGACACTAAATCATACAACCTGGAAAAATCCACACACAAGTATAAAATATTATGACAGATTAGTCCAATATTTCAAGTGTTTTCAGATATCTAGTGGAGCTTTATTGATTGTGGGCAAGAAAAAAAATAGCAAATAATGGTAAAAAATTAAAAATGCAGCAATGTTTTAAGAACGACAACTCTTGAAAGTCAGGCAGATGATGTGAAATGAAACAAGTTTAAGTGTATTTTATTCATTCAAACTAAGATGGAAATAAATTTTTAAATTATTTATTTATTTATTAACTGATAATACGATTAAATTTAATATCGTAAAATAAAGTTTTATAGGTATAAAAAAAAGAAAAAGATTTTTATAAACTACATTTACAAAGTTCATTTATGTAATATAATGGTAATAAAGATTAAATTAAATAAATAAATCTTAATTCTGGTCAGAACATAAAAATACAATACATTACATAAATCTCATCAATGTAAGATATAATATAAAATCAAAATTTAAGATATAAAAAATAAACGTTTAAAGTCCATATGAATAATTTAAGCACAAGCACATGAATTAATGTTAAGATAAATACATTAAATTTAAAAATTACTATAAAATAATTCACAATTCAGTAGCCACTCAAAATGTCAAAGCACATTTTTAAATACGTTATAGAGTAATGTTTTCATAAAAATGTTTTTAATTTACTTTAAATAATTGGTGAGAAGACTTTTGAAATAGTTCAGCGATTTATTAAAAATGGTATGGAAGCAAAATAAGACTCTTTCTTGCAAGCTGAACAAGTATTGTTTTAAATTATAAAAACACAGTTCCATTGTCTGGTTTGGTAAAGATGGAGAATCTTATTTCATAAAAATAACTGATCATTCTTTTTACCAAAGATTGTATATTCATAAATATAGATGCAAGTATAAGTAACATATTAAATTTTCTGAATATAGGACTACACAATTCATCCTTATGAGTGCCGAATAATGATCGACAACAAATTTTTTTATTTTAAAAACTCATTCTTACTTTTTGAGGGAGCCTCAAGAGATGACATTATACTTCATACATGAATATATGTAGGCATAATAAATATTTAATAATGATGACAACTTGGTGCAAATAACTGTAGGCAGCTCCTCGATATCATAACTACTAAGAAGAAAAAATCTCTTCATTTCTATACAGAAGTCGGGTAGTTATAATGGAAAAAGTGTTAACCCAATTACTGGAATCGCGAGATAAATGAATAATATTTTTCCAGGATAAATAAACACCATTCTCAATGTTTTTACAGAATAATGAGTATATATTGCTGTTAGCTTACTTAGCTGATGTATTTTCGCATTATAAGAACTTAAATGTGAATTTATAAGGATGTGATAAACATATTTTATTAATGACAGACAAAGTTCATGCTTTCATTAAGAAGCTTCATATCTGGATTATTTGCCTTCAGAGCAAAAATTCTGTTATATTTCCAATCACTTCTGATTACATTGAGAAAAATTTAAATGAAGAAGACATTATTATTCACCGCAATTTAGATAGCATGAATTTGCATTTGCATGAGCTTTGGAAGTAGAAGTACTTCCTGCAAGATAAAAAAGATTTCTCAAAGTGATGGGTACTGAATCCATTTAATGAAAACGTTGTTGCAGCTGCTAAGTTACCAGTTGAGATTCACAACCAACTCATCAAAATGTCTGCTGATAAAACATTACAACAACAAAGGCCAAATTTTCCACAGTACCGTTCATAGGTTTTTTTTTTGTATGGATTTGTTAATTGCACTGTGTGCTTGACTTGCATTTTGGACTTGTGTAGTTGCATTGAACAGGGTCAAAAGCCAACTTTATAACAGAATCATCAGTCGAATAGGGATGCATCTTCATGGCCAGTTCAAGGTCACAATGCTGGAGCAGGGGCCCAGACACTTCAGATGTGACACTACAGGCGGGGTGCCTTGAAACAGTTTATCTGCCTAGATCTAGATCTAAATCTTGTACCTTACAAAGGTCCGATGTTAGGATATATCATGGTTATGTGACATCAGAGGTGTGTGTTAGATCACAATCTCTCTTATGTAGGTTCAATTTCAGCATAGAATTTAATGATCTAAATTTCTTATTTTATTAGATCTGATGTTAGGACATCTCAAGGTCATGTGATGTCGAGCATTTTTCGCCTGCAGCCGGGACTAGAGATGGGGTATTTTACTGGCCTCGTGAGATAAGGTATGAAAACGGGTATCTGTCTGTTGGTATAGCCGGTCAAGTTGCACAACATTAGACTGGTAGTGGTTGCCAAGCAGTATCGGCTTAGTGTTGGCTTTTCTTTCTTTTCTTTTCTTTTTTCCTGTTTAGCCTCCGGTAACTACCATTTAGATAATTCTTCAGAGGATGATATGTATGAGTGTAAATGAAGTGTAGTCTTGTACATTCTCAGTTCGACCATTCCTGAGATGTGTGGTTAATTGAAACCCAACCACTAAAGAACATCGGTATCCACGATCTAGTATTCAAATCCATGTAAAAATATCTGGCTTTACTAGGATTTGAACGCTGTAACTCTCGACTTCCAAATCAGCTGATTTGGGAAGACTACCGACCACTAGACCAACCCGGTGGGTTGGCTTAGTGTTAGCTGGCAAGGCTTATCCGCACTCCTATAACAGCAATACCTTTTATGCGCTGGCATCATTAACTAGCAAGTTTAGGATGATGGTAGTTGGACTTAATTACAATGACCAACACAAAAGAAATCTGTCAGCTATTTAATGCTAAACAGTCTTGTAGACAAACATTAAAGCTAAGCAAATTGGAATTGAAAGAGGAATATGCTGTTACAAAAAGTTAACACTAGATACGGACGGGTGTTCGTTGCAATCTTATCAAATAACCAAAATTAATTCAAATGCATCTTGACAAACCATTATGTGACTTGATTTACTGTTTACCAGCTAGAAGAAATACCAGAGTTAAAAGTAAAACTAGTATATACAGCAAAGATTAATGGAAGATATGATATCGAATTGTTACAGAGTGAATGAATAGTATGTAATGTATCTTTGTTTGTATAAATATAAATAAATATTTATAACTAAAATATATCTGTTTTATTTATTTTAGTTTACCTATCCCAAATCAGTTAGAAATGTGTCAGAGCTTTTGCCAGATGTACAGGAGAAGAATGGATAGCCATCACTGCGTTACGGTAAGTAAAAATTTCATGTGGTCTTGCTGTGAAGTCTGCAAAGAGGATGAAGCCACTTATAAAAAAAGCCCTAAATTTATTAGCGAAATAGAAAACCGAAATAAAATGCTAGTTGATGATTATGAGGGAGGTTAAATACTTGTATATTTTTTATCTCTTGACTGTCTACTTAAGCAATTAATAGTACAGAAATATAGTAATAATTCACAGATTGTGTGATCTGTAGATGGTATCTTTATATATCAACTTCATTTCTATGGTTTTAAACCGCTGCTATTTCTCATCTGTATAGGTATTAGCATAGTTAATCAGAACAAATACATCAAACTGTCCTCCATCGAAGTAATCTTCTTTAGTTGCTAATAGAGAACGTCCATGTCGAGTCCTTACTGCTATCATTTGCTACGATTAAGTACGGCTCATTGACAATCAATTCATTAGATTTCTCGACAGTAAACCTTTCTTTAATTTAGCAATAGCAACAAAACGACTCACAAAATCTCACTTTAGATCTGCCATTACAATCACATTAGCAACAATCATTTAACTAAACTTTTTCGTCCGTAAACGTGGTTTTACCTTGCTTTTTTTCTTAACGATTGCATCAGAACTGCTAGAGAAGTCTATCACTTTTAGATCACTAATTGTATCCATCTTATTATACTCCTACAACATGCAACATGTATTATTTATACATAACAGTATTCAAGTTACGTTACATCGAGGTAAAGCATGAGAGGTCATACTGGCATGACACTATCTGATCCTATTTCATAGGCTGGACCTCATTAGTCAAAGGCGCTTACTTCAAGACCGTTTTGTAGATCAATACACAGTAAGATGTAATATTCACAGTTATAGTGATCTATATATCAGTCACCATTGATCTCAAAGTGACTTTTAAATCGATAGGACCCAATTTCAGCGATTTGTTTTTGTGAGAGCAATCAGCCATTTACAGAGATACATCCTTTCTGAATCTGCATAATTGTATGCAGGTTCACTTTCTTCTCTGCTGTAATACGATCTCCGGAAATCTATTAACATCCTGTACATCTTACTAGTGTCGCCTTTTAAGTAATTGTAAAGATAGTCAACTGAATTGAGTGACTTTCAAGTTTTTTAAATTGCAAGAGTCAAATTTTGATTTCTCTTTGGTCACTTGGTTTTTCCTACCTGTCTGGAAATCCCGTATTACATATCTCAGTTTCTTCTCTTGTGACGTAGTCTGCACTGTCCGTGTATTGGTATCGCTTTGAGTAGCACCCGACCACTCATGTGTATCCCAAGTGTGGAAACCGATCATCACTTTCTCGTTCGATTCCAGCAGTGTGTTCAAGATGATGGCCACTCTTAATCCTATCATTACATACGGAATTATCCATGAGACTCTTGTGATCGATATTTCAGTTTCATGATTCGCTTCGGTATAAACTACCGTATTCACATCATTATTGGCTCTTATCAGTACCAACTCCTGTTTCACTCTAGTTATGACTCGCTTGTAATCTTCAGCAAAACCTATGAAAATCTCCAGCGGTATACAGAGACTACACTTTCTAGAAATATGTTGTCATTACCAAATACCCAGCTGACATTTTTGACCGCTTTTCTGTGACTGTCTCTCAATGACAGAATATTCTTTATGAAGCTAATTACTCCTAAATTCTTAACCCTTGTGATTTCTTTTTTTTTTTTTTTTTTGTCTTCAGTCATTTGACTGGTTTGATGCAGCTCTCCAAGATTCCCTGTCTAGTGCTAGTCGTTTCATTTCAGTATACCCTCTACATCCTACATCCCTAACAATTTGTTTTACATATTCCAAACGTGGCCTGCCTACACAATTTTTCCCTTCTACCTGTCCTTCCAAAATTAAAGCGACTATTCCAGGATGCCTTAGTATGTGGCCTATAAGTCTGTCTCTTCTTTTAACTATATTTTTCCAAATGCTTCTTTCTTCATCTATTTGCCGCAATACCTCCTCATTTGTCACTTTATCCACCCATCTGATTTTTAACATTCTCCTATAGCACCACATTTCAAAAGCTTCTAACCTTTTCTTCTCAGATACTCCGATCGTCCAAGTTTCACTTCCATATAAAGCGACACTCCAAACATACACTTTCAAAAATCTTTTCCTGACATTTAAATTAATTTTTGATGTAAACAACTTATATTTCTTACTGAAGGCTCGTTTAGCTTGTGCTATTCGGCATTTTATATCGCTCCTGCTTCGTCCATCTTTAGTAATTCTACTTCCCAAATAACAAAATTCTTCTACCTCCATAATCTTTTCTCCTCCTATTTTCAAATTCAGTGGTCCATCTTTGTTATTTCTACTACATTTCATTACTTTTGTTTTGTTCTTGTTTATTTTCATGCGATAGTTCTTGCGTAGGACTTCATCTATGCCGTTCATTGTTTCTTCTAAATCCTTTTTACTCTCGGCTAGAATTACTATATCATCAGCAAATCGTAGCATCTTTATCTTTTCACCTTGTACTGTTACTCCGAATCTAAATTGTTCTTTAACATCATTAACTGCTAGTTCCATGTAAAGATTAAAAAGTAACGGAGATAGAGAACATCCTTGTCGGACTCCCTTTCTTATTATGGCTTCTTTCTTATGTTCTTCAATTGCTACTGTTGCTGTTTGGTTCCTGTACATGTTAGCAATTGTTCTTCTATCTCTGTATTTGAACCCTAATTTTTTTAAAATGCTGAACATTTTATTCCAGTCTACGTTATCGAATGCCTTTTCTAGGTCTATAAACGCCAAGTATGTTGGTTTGTTTTTCTTTAATCTTCCTTCTACTATTAATCTGAGGCCTAAAATTGCTTCCCTTGTCCCTATACTTTTCCTGAAACCAAATTGGTCTTCTCCTAACACTTCCTCCACTCTCCTCTCAATTCTTCTGTATAGAATTCTAGTTAAGATTTTTGATGCATGACTAGTTAAACTAATTGTTCTGTATTCTTCACATTTATCTGCCCCTGATTTCTTTGGTATCATTACTATAACACTTTTTTTGAAGTCTGACGGAAATTCCCCTTTTTCATAAATATTACACACCAGTTTGTATAATCTATCAATCGCCTCCTCCCCTGCACTGCGCAGTAATTCTACAGGTATTCCGTCTATTCCAGGAGCCTTTCTGCCATTTAAATCTTTTAATGCTCTCTTAAATTCAGATCTCAGTATTGTTTCTCCCATTTCATCCTCCTCAACTTCCTCTTCATCCTCTATAACACCATTTTCTAATTCATTTCCTCCGTATAACTCTTCAATATATTCCACCCATCTAACGACTTTACCTTTCGTATTATATATAGGTGTACCATCTTTGTTTAACACATTATTAGATTTTAATTTATGTACCCCAAAATTTTCCTTAACTTTCCTGTATGCTCCGTCTATTTTACCAATGTTCATTTCTCTTTCCACTTCTGAACACTTTTCTGTAATCCACTCTTCTTTCGCCAGTTTGCACTTCCTGTTTATAGCATTTCTTAATTGCCGATAGTTCCTTTTACTTTCTTCATCACTAGCATTCTTATATTTTCTACGTTCATCCATCAGCTGCAATATATCGTCTGAAACCCAAGGTTTTCTACCGGTTCTCTTTATTCCGCCTAAGTTTGCTTCTGCTGATTTAAGAATTTCCTTTTTAACATTCTCCCATTCTTCTTCTACATTTTCTACCTTATCTTTTTTACTCAGACCTCTTGCGATATCCTCCACAAAATTCCTCTTTACCTCCTCTTCCTCAAGCTTCTCTAAATTCCACCGATTCATCTGACACCTTTTCTTCAGGTTTTTAAACCCCAATCTACATTTCATTATCACCAAATTATGGTCGCTATCAATGTCTGCTCCAGGGTAAGTTTTGCAGTCCACGAGTTGATTTCTAAATCTTTGCTTAACCATGATATAATCTATCTGATACCTTGCAGTATCGCCTGGCTTTTTCCAAGTGTATATTCTTCTACTATGATTTTTAAATTGGGTGTTGGCAATTACTAAATTATACTTCGTGCAAAACTCTATAAGTCGGTCCCCTCTTTCATTCCTTTTGCCCAGCCCGTATTCACCCACTATATTTCCTTCCTTGCCTTTTCCAATGCTTGCATTCCAATCTCCAACTATTATTAAATTTTCATCTCCTTTTACGTGTTTAATTGCTTCATCAATCTCTTCGTATACACATTCTACCTCATCATCATCATGGGCGCTTGTAGGCATATAGACGTTAACAATCGTTGTCGGTTTAGGTTTTAAATTTATCCTTATTACAATGACTCTATCGCTATGCGTCTTGAAATACTCCACTCTCCTCCCTATTTTCTTGTTCATCACGAAACCTACTCCTGCCTGCCCATTATTTGACGCTGAGTTAATTACTCTAAAGTCACCAGACCAAAAGTCGCCTTCCTCTTCCCACCGAACCTCACTAATTCCTACTATATCCACGTTTACCCTATCCATTTCCCTTTTTAAATTCTCTAGCCTACCAACCTTTTTTAAGCTTCTAACATTCCACGCTCCGACTCGTAGAATGTTATTTTTTACTTTTCTGGTGACCCCTTCCTTAGTAGTTCCCACCCGGAGATCCGAACGGGGGACTATTTTACCTCCGGAATATTTTACCAAGGAAGGCGCCTCCATTATTGCTTTTGAAAATGCAGAGCCACATTTTCTTGGAAAAAAAAACAGCTGTAGTTTTCCATTGCTTTCAGCTGCGCAGTACTCAGAGGACTGAGTGATGTTGATACGGCCGTTTAAGTCATTGTGACTTACGCCCCTAACAACTACTGAAAGAGCTGCTGCCCTCTTTCAGGAATCATTCCTTAGTCTGGCTCTCAACAGATACCTCTCCGATATGGTTGCACCTTCGGTCCAGCTACTCTGTATCCCTGAGCACTCAAGCCCCCTCACCAACGGCAAGGTCTCATGATTCATAGAGGAGGTTGTGATTTCTATCCTATTCAATTTGTAACGGATCTCGCTGAAGAGGAAAGCGACCATGTTGTTCACAAACTTAGTTTTAGTGGCTTTCCTGTTATCTGCACCAGGTGGGTTCTATCAAGAATTGTCTACAATCTTTTAAAATTATAGACCTGGAGCTATAATGCAGAAATGTTTTTAAAGATTTTTATTTTCTTATTTTACCCTTTATTGAAAGGACTGCTAGATTTAGAGAAAACTTTACTGAAGCAAATTTGTTAAGCTTGACCAATATTTGAATATTATAGAAATTCTTTTCTTAAAATTTATTTCCCACCTCTCAAAAACATATATTTTGTTTTTTCTGGAAAAAAAAAATTCTTTTAATTTGTATTACTAATGGTCGGGAAAATCATACAATACTTTGCCAGATTTTTTCAAATACTTTAGAAAATACAGACAATAACAAAATAGGCTAATAATTATTTATTTACAGCAAACCACAAATAATTATTTAACATTTCTCATCATTATGACCCAATTATAAACCAAATTCAAAAAAAGTTTGATTGTATTTTGGTTTTTAAAGTTACATTATTAGTGTTAAAATTTGAATATTTGAAGTTCAAAGGGAACATTTTCATTTAAATATAATTTGTTAAAATAATATTGCATCAAAAGCACTTTTCCACTGTATAAATAGTTTCCATGAACTGAGTTTCTGTCATAAGAAATGAAATTTGATGTTATGTTTTGTACTTTTCAAACCAACAGAGGATAATTCTTTTTAAATTTTTGGATGTAATTCAGAAATTAAGATTACTTTTACAATAATTTTTGTTTCATAAAAAAATTTTTAATCTGATGTGTTAATTTGCTTAATTTTAAATAGTTTTCATCGAAAACTCAAATTTTATAAGTTCTTAATAAATACACAATGTACTGTTTAATCAGTACTGTACTCATATGACACAAAATGATGGTAGATATATCCTAAGTAGATTTTGACTTGATATTTAGACTCCCACACAGTCAACATTTATCACTTTTAAAAAACCTATTTTAAATTCAACCGTTAATGATAATTAGAGGTTGATAATAGCACAGCTGGTGGTATCACGATCCTGACAGTCTGGTTGTATGATCATGAGTTCTTATTAATAAATAATAAGAATATGCTCAAGATCGATAGAAATATGGGTTGTGTGATCAAGTAAAAATCTTTAATACATTTACCAATAACCAATGCAAACATTAAAGAAGAGTGATGACTTAAAAAATTGCCTTTATTTATAAAAATCTGATGTGGGCACTTCCTTGTGCGCCTGCTAAATTATACATATACATTTTTTTAAAATAAAAAGTACATAAAATTTTATTTTATTAATAACTTCTGTCTAATTAATAATAATTAATAACTTCTCCGTCTAAAATAGACGGAGCATACAGGAAAGTTAAGGAAAATTTTGGGGTACATAAATTAAAATGTAATAATGTGTTAAACAAAGATGGTACACCAATATATAATTCGAAAGGTAAAGTCGATAGATGGGTGGAATATATTGAAGAGTTATACGGAGGAAATGAATTAGAAAATGGTGTTATAGAGGAAGAAGAGGAAGTTGAGGAGGATGAAATGGGAGAAACAATACTGAGATCGGAATTTAAGAGAGCATTAAAAGATTTAAATGGCAGAAAGGCTCCTGGAATAGACAGAATACCTGTAGAATTACTGCGCAGTGCAGGTGAGGAAGCGATTGATAGATTATACAAACTGGTGTGTAATATTTATGAAAATGGGGAATTTCCATCAGACTTCAAAAAAAGTGTTATAGTTATGATACCAAAGAAAGCAGGGGCAGATAAATGTGAAGAATACAGAACAATTAGTTTAACTAGTCATGCATCAAAAATCTTAACTAGAATTTTATACAGAAGAATTGAGAGGAGAGTGGAAGAAGTGTTAGGAGAAGACCGATTTGGTTTCAGGAAAAGTATAGGGACAAGGGAAGCAATTTTAGGCCTCAGATTAATAGTAGAAGGAAGATTAAAGAAAAACAAACCAACATACTTGGCGTTTATAGACCTAGAAAAGGCTTTCGATAACATAGACTGGAATAAAATGTTCAGCAATTTAAAAAAATTAGGGTTCAAATACAGAGATAGAAGAACAATTGCTAACATGTACAGGAACCAAACAGCAACAATAACAATTGAAGAACATAAGAAAGAAGCCGTAATAAGAAAGGGAGTCCGACAAGGATGTTCCCTATCTCCGTTACTTTTTAATCTTTACATGGAACTAGCAGTTAATGATGTTAAAGAACAATTTAGATTCGGAGTAACAGTACAAGGTGAAAAGATAAAGATGCTACGATTTGCTGATGATATAGTAATTCTAGCCGAGAGTAAAAAGGATTTAGAAGAAACAATGAACGGCATAGTTGAAGTCCTACGCAAAAACTATCGCATGAAAATAAACAAGAACAAAACAAAAGTAATGAAATGTAATAGAAATAACAAAGATGGACCGCTGAATGTGAAAATAGGAGGAGAAAAGATTATGGAGGTAGAAGAATTTTGTTATTTGGGAAGTAAAATTACTAAAGATGGACGAAGCAGGAACGATATAAAATGCTGAATAGCACAAGCTAAACGAGCCTTCAGTAAGAAATATAATTTGTTTACATCAAAAATGAATTTAAATGTCAGGAAAAGATTTTTGAAAGTGTATGTTTGGAGTGTCGCTTTATATGGAAGTGAAACTTGGACGATCGGAGTATCTGAGAAGAAAATATTAGAAGCTTTTGAAATGTGGTGCTATAGGAGAATGTTAAAAATCAGATGGGTGGATAAAGTGACAAATGAAGAGGTATTGCGGCAAATAGATGAAGAAAGAAGCATTTGGAAAAATATAGTTAAAAGAAGAGACAGACTTATAGGCCACATCCTGGAATAGTCGCTTTAATATTGGAAGGACAGGTAGAAGGGAAAAATTGTGTAGGCAGGCCACGTTTGGAGTATGTAAAACAAATTGTTGGGGATGTAGGATGTAGAGGGTATACTGAAATGAAACGACTAGCACTAGATAGGGAATCTTGGAGAGCTGCATCAAACCAGTCAAATGACTGAAGACAAAAAAAAAAAAAAAATAACTTCTGATATTTTTTCATTTTTTTTATTGTTATTATTGGATTATTATTTATTGTAATTTTTTTTACAATCAAAGGTTAATAATTATTAATAAATCAATATATTTAAATTAAAAAAAAAAAAGTTAAAAAAAGGGAAATGAAGTCTGACTCGAATCGATGTGCCTTCCCCTTGATCCAAATATTTCATTAATTAAAATTTTATTTGGCTATAACTCTAGAACCAATGAAAATAAGTACCACTTATGATATATTGTTGAAAAGCTGTCAATGAGGGCTTATTACTGCAGTAAAGAAACAGTCCAAAATCCAAATTGTTTTTGGATCTTGGGCTTTTTTGGACACTCTTTCTTGGTTCAGTTGATTGCAATCAAAAAGGGAGGTGCACAACTAGATGTTCCAACAGTCCTAAATCCAAAATTTTAACATCCTACAGATAATCGTTTTTGCATTATGCTATACATACATATATACAGACGTCAGACCAAAACTAGTCAAAATGGATTCAGAGATGGTCAAAATGTATATTTTTGTTGACATCTGAAAACTGAAATTTTTCATGAACACAATACTTCCTTTACTTTGCATAATAAAGTAAAAATCAAATGGGATAAAAAATATTTAAATTCTATTTCTAACAAAATATTTAAAAAATATGATGCAAAGCAGTATTTTTTTTTTTTTTTAATTTTATGATAAATATTTTGACAAGCAACTGGTATTAGGTCGTTTGATAATGGCAAAACATTATAAATATTTTTACAATTATAACTTCAAATATGCACAGAGATAAAAGTTTAAAAAATAAAAATATATTACTTACTGTTGCATAATACCAACTTTTTCAAGCACTTTATAACCAGCTGTTGTACGACGAAGATGACCAATATAAAAAAAATAGTCTCCAAGTAATGTGTTTAAAACATATTGCGGACTGAAGAGACAATCATGAGCAGATTTAGATGACAGCAGAGAACCAATTTCATTTGATATATCAGTTAATAAATCTATCAATAATTTTTCACATTCAGACTGCAAAACAGGGAAAATAAAAATACAAAAAATATCACATAATAATGTAGCTTTCTTTTACAAAATCTGAATAGTGAATAAGGTATTAAAATGAGACATTTGGAATATGTAACAATAATGAATTTCTATTTTTGAAGTACAGAAATCTATTTATTATTGTATATATAATAATTAAATTAACACGGCACAGCCAAACACTGGCTATACACAAGTTAAAAATAGATAGAACTTCATTGTATATCTAGTGGCAAGATAAAATGCCAACTTACACACGTTACAGTCGTGTTGGGCTATAACCACAAGATTGATGGTGAGACTAATGTTTTTTAACGTATCAGTGACTGTGTAACCTTATATGTGTAATTACAAATATATACTTTTAATTAAAAGTAAGTGCCATTCATTAAGATTGTTAAAAACAGCTACTGCATGTTAAAAGTAAAACTATTTACACAATTTCTTTTGCATTGTGTGTATATTTTAACAAACACACATGTGTACATATTTCTACATACATGTATGGAAATACTGAAGTATTTTAAGCAAATTATTGATGTGCCAAATAATTTTAATTTTAAAAAAATATAGATTTTGAGAAATCAGGGGTGAAAACTAATAAATTAGGGTAAAATCACTGTTTTTTATGTTTGACATATAATAAATTTTATAAAAAATTTAAACAAAACTTGTAAAGAATTTAATTTTGAACAAAATGGTATAAGATATGTTGGATAAAACAAAGAAAGAAAAGTTAGAAAAATTTGAATATTATTTATAAATAGTACACAAGACCAAAGTGGATTATACATACCAGTTTATAATAAATGTTCAAAAATGAGCCCGCCATTTTCAACAAATTTCTTGGCACGCTTCTGTTTATCTTTTTATTTCTTCAGGGCTGTCCTTAAGTTCCTCAGCCAAACTATAATGCAGACAATTAATTCTTCACAAGATGTGGACCTCCATGGCCAATTCATTTGTCAGAGAAATGATTATACAATGGTTTAAGTCCAATTAACAAGTGACGAAAAAGTATGGAGGTGTGCCATCGAGCTTTTAGTATACTTTGTGTCTCAGCGCTAGAGAAACATCTTCAAGCAGCTACGGCAATTCTTTTTGAAGAAAGTGCAAGTATACCTCAAGCATTTAAATAGCCAGGTAATATGAATGGTCCAAACAGTTGATTGTGAAGAAAGCTGTACCGTACATTAACACTACATCAGTACTGAAAATTGCTTTCCACAGTTACATGAGGAATTACTTCTGCCCATGTACGCTCACTGCATAAGTTGTTGAAGTCATCTCGAATGAAATTTGCCTTGTCGGTAAACAAAATATTCTTGTAGAGTTGTTGATTTTTATTCCACCAGTTGCAGAACTCCAAGCAAAGCTTGGTAGACAGAACTGATACACATTGCTGAATCCGATATTAGGTCATGTGCATCACATTTTCACAAGCGGAATTTTATTGAACAAAAATAAAAGCTTCATCAAAACATTTTATATTAGACAAGCCAACTGCCTGGGGAATTATTATGATAAACAAAGGGTTAATTAAAATATTACAAAAATGTGCAGCAGAAGGTAAAAAGAAGAAGTGACAGAAAAACTAAAACTTAAAGATAAACTAAAACAAAGTGTAAACTATAAACTCAACAGTTCAGCTGTAAATGAAAGAGAATGGAGATGAAAACACAGTAGTGTTTATCTACAGTGTTAAAAAAATAAAGGTAACCATGTGATTGCTATAAAATAATTTAATAGTATCAACTACAACGCATGTAAATTAATTTCTTAAATAAATATTAAAATGTATTACCTACCTCTTCTGGACTTTGTAGTAAACAGCCAATGAGTTCAAATCCAGTTAATGTATATATATATTGACAGCTCGTCTATCGATTCCAACATCAATCCTTGATAATTGTCGACTTTTTGGCAATAAAAATTGAACCAATTTACGTAAGAACTGCCGTTGACTTGACTCATAAAGGCAAGCTGCTTTACTCTAAAAATAAAAAAGGCCAGTTTCATAACTTAAGAATATCCTGACTTTTGATTGTTTTAATTATGCAAGAATAATTTGTTATGAAATAATAATATACCAAAATAATAATAATCAAATGGCTTTTTGAAAAATTATATAGAAAACATCTTACATCACAACAATGTTAAAAAAAACTAAGCAAAAAAAAAAGCTCAGACTATATTACTGCTCAACTGACCATCAAAGGAGTTGCAAAATAATGAAACCACATCTTATTAAATATCAGTAATAAAAAAAAAAATAATACAAAACAATTTTAGAATGAACAAAGTAAACAGAAACATACTAAAAGATATAACATTAACAGGGGTTTAGTCCATTCTTTTTTATTTTATAAGATGAATCTGATGGATGAACGTAGAAAATATAAGAATGCTAGTGATGAAGAAAGTAAAAGGAACTATCGGAAATTAAGAAATGCTATAAACAGGAAGTGCAAACTGGTGAAAGAAGAGTGGATTAAAGAAAAGTGTTCAGAAGTGGAAAGAGAAATGAACATTGGTAAAATAGACGGAGCATACAGGAAAGTTAAGGAAAATTTTGGGGTATATAAATTAAAATCTAATAATGTGTTAAACAAAGATGGTACACCGATTTATAATACGAAAGGTAAAGTCGATAGATTGGTGGAATATATTGAAGAGTTATACGGAGGAAATGAATTAGAAAATTGTTTTATAGAGGAAGAAGAGGAAGTTGAGGAGGATGAAATGGGAGAAATAATACTCAGATCTGAATTTAAGAGAGCATTAAAAGATTTAAATGGCAGAAAGGCTCCTGGAATAGACGGAATACCTGTAGAATTACTGCGCAGTGCAGGTGAGGAAGCGATTGATAGATTATACAAACTGGTGTGTAATATTTATGAAAATGGGGAATTTCCATCAGACTTCAAAAAAAGTGTTATAGTTATGATACCAAAGAAAGCAGGGGCAGAAAAATGTGAAGAATACAGAACAATTAGTTTAACTAGTCGTGCATCAAAAATCTTAACTAGAATTTTATACAGAAGAATTGAGAGGAGAGTGGAAGAAGTGTTAGGAGAAGACCGATTTGGTTTCAGGAAAAGTATAGGGACAAGGGAAGCAATTTTAGGCCTCAGATTAATAGTAGAAGGAAGATTAAAGAAAAACAAACCGACATACTTGGCGTTTATAGACCTAGAAAAGGCTTTCGATAACGTAGACTGGAATAAAATGTTCAGCATTTTAAAAAAAATTAGGGTTCAAATACAGAGATAGAAGAACAATTGCTAACATGTACAGGAACCAAACAGCAACAATAACAACTGAAGAACATAAGAAAGAAGCCCTAATAAGAAAGGGAGTCCGACAAGGATGTTCCCTATCTCCGTTACTTTTTAATCTTTACATGAAACTAGCAGTTAATGATGTTAAAGAACAATTTAGATTCGGAGTAACAGTACAAGGTGAAAAGATAAAGATGCTACGATTTGCTGATGATATAGTAATTCTAGCCGAGAGTAAAAAGGATTTAGAAGAAACAATGAACGGCATAGATGAAGTCCTAAGCAAGAACTATCGCGTGAAAATAAACAAGAACAAAACAAAAGTAATGAAATGTAGTAGAAATAACAAAGATGGACCGCTGAATGTGAAAATAGGAGGAGAAAAGATTATGGAGGTAGAAGAATTTTGTTATTTGGGACGTAAAATTACTAAAGATGGACGAAGCAGGAGCGATATAAAATGCCGAATAGCACAAGCTAAACGAGCCTTCAGTAAGAAATATAATTTGTTTACATCAAAAATTAATTTAAATGTCAGGAAAAGATTTTTGAAAGTGTATGTTTGGAGTGTTGCTTTATATGGAAGTGAAACTTGGACGATCGGAGTATCTGAGAAGAAAAGATTAGAAGCTTTTGAAATGCGGTGCTATAGGAGAATGTTAAAAATCAGATGGGTGGATAAAGTGACAAATGAAGAGGTATTGCGGCAAATAGATGAAGAAAGAAGCATTTGGAAAAATATAGTTAAAAGAAGAGACAGACTTATAGGCCACATACTAATGCATCCTGGAATAGTCACTTTAATATTGGAAGGACAGGTAGAAGGGAAAAATTGTGTAGGCATGCCACGTTTAGAATATGTAAAACAAATTGTTGGGGATGTAGGATGTAGAGGGTATACTGAAATGAAACGACTAGCACTAGATAGGGAATCTTGGAGAGCTGCATCAAACCAGTCAAATGACTGAAGACAAAAAAAAAAAAATATGAATCACATAATCCTATTCATTTATTATAGTAAAACAACAAGCTCAGTCACAAGTAAATTGATGTTTTATAACACCAAAAAGAAGGAGCTAAGTCCACATGTCATTCTCTGTACTCTGAATATTTATCCTATTTTCATAAAGACCATCATTACTCATAATACAGTTTAATTTCAATCACCTTTCATGCATCGACCGTTTGTTTTAGTTCAACTGTTACATTGTGAACATATTTTTGCTATTTTAGCTGTAATTCAGTTTTGTTTTTGAAAATAATTTTAAATGTTTAATTTTTTTAAAATAATTTTTATTTTATAAGTAATATGAGTAACAGCTATATCAGATTAACTTACATTAGTAAAAAGAGTAAATTATCACTTCATAAGTTTAGCAATGATTACTGATGCAAATGAATTAAATGTTTTGCAGCTGTTACCAGCTGAAGGTGGAAAACAGATCCTTAAACAATTTACGATAAGTAACACAATAAGTATTACGATAACAGTATCGATTACAGTATTAAGTATTACGATAAGTATTAACAGATAAGTAGCAATGACGAGCAAATTTCTTATTTATATCATCAAACAAGTATCGTTAGTCAGTGAAAACATAATCTGTTATGTAAAAGTTTAAGAGATACAAATAGTGATAAAAATAATATTTAACACGACAAAATTTTAAAGAGACTGAAGTCCACAAAACAGAATTTATTTCAATTTATGGAATATGCTGGAAAAAACAGAATTTTTCAAAAATCAATTAAATTTACTGATACAATGAAAATATAGTACAATGAAAAGTGTTTAAATTGCAGTAACGTGTATAAAACATGTTACTGTTATGGTGAAACAATTTAATTCAGGCAGAACAAGTATGACTGATCTTAATCGCTCTGGAAGACCAGTTGAAGTTTTGACCACTGCGCTGCAGACCGCATAAATAGTTTTTTTTATTTTTGCATAAATGGTCTTATTTGGGAAGACAAGCGAGTCAAAATTTTCCGAATTGCTAGTTTGTATAATATTAGTATTAGAACCACATATTCAATCATTCATGATGTGCTGAATTATCGCAAAATGTGTTTGAGATGGGTTCCAAGACGGTTAACTCAAGCACATAAAGACACCCAGATTTGGATTTATTCTGGGCTCAATGAACAGATTGAAGTCAAAGGTAATCACTTTTATCTCTGATGAAATGTGGACACACCATTTTGAGTCTGAATCCAAACAGCAAAGTCTTGAATGGAAACATCCGGATTCATCTACAACAAAAAAATTTGAAACTCATGCATCAGCCGGTCAAGGGATATTAACGACCTTCTGGGAAACACGAGACCAAATTTTTAGCGATTATTTAGAAGAACAACATACCATGAACAGCGAGTACTATTCTAATATGCTCAAACAGAAAGTGAGACTCGTGATAAGGCGAAAAGGTTAGGACACTCTCTCAAAAGGTGTGATTCTCTTGCATGGCAACGTGCATCTCCACATCGTTCAGGGAACGGGATAAACGCTGGGTTGGGAAGTGTTGCAACATCCTCCTTGTAACTTAGACCTCTCCCTATCCAATTTTCATTTGTTCAGCTTACTCAATGACTTTTTATGCAGTAAAAAGTTTGACAACAAAGCGATAAAAAAAGCAGTACATGAATGGTTCAAACAGCAAACTAAAGACTTCTATGCCGTAGGAATCAGAAAGCTGACAGAATGATAGAACGAGTGTCTAAATGTTGCTGGGGACTATGTTGAAAAGTAGTATAAAGTTTCATTGTCATTAAATAAATAATTTTTTTTAATAATATTTTAATATTACTAAAAATGTATTATTATAATTTAATTATATTAATAACATTTTTCAGTGCTATTTATGATATTTAAATTATTCTTTCATTTTATAACTAACATGTAGTTTCAATTATTATAATATTCAAAGGGGAAAAATTGTATAATTTTAGCATGTAAATTTTGTATCAAGGTAATAAAAATATTTTATATTTTTGTTTTTTTATTTTTCATTTTTTTTGGATTTGATATTTAAAAAAAACTATTTATTTACAAGTTACCTTTAAAAAAAGAACTTCTTAAACGTGTTATCATAAAAAAAGTTCTTCTGTAAAATTGACAAAATGTGACCTAAACCCCTTTTTGATATGGACCCATCAGTTATAAAATGAACTACAAAAATAAAACGCTATAATTAAGTTGAAAAGATACTGAACACTTTAGAAATAACCATAAAAATAAAATCCATGAAAAATAAAAAATGACTTAATGATTTAAATTATAATTATGGGTATATATAAAAAAAAGAAGAGAAAACACAAAAACAAAAACTGAATATTGCACTTATAAAATAAAATTTAATTTATTATGTTACAAATCCAAAAAATAAAATGAACACAAAATGACAAGCTATGTTTTTTCTCTTAAAGTTAAAAGAAAGAAATAACATTAAATGCATATAAATTGGAAATTTTAAAATTAAAAACGAATAAAATTTATGTTAATCAAGAAACTGTAACAGAAGGTGAATAAAAAATAATCAATAGTTTAATTCATAAACTAAAACTAAATTACCAGACACATTTACAATGCCAACTTAACTTTAACCAGTTTGACCCATTAAGACACTCAAGTAGTTCATTTTTAACTAAAAAGTGTTTTTAAAAACTTTTCTATGACTTCAGTCAAAATCAGGCAAAAATTAACAACAATCGATGATGAAATGAACCATATCCTCCACATTCCTACTATATAACAGAAATCATAGTTAATTCAAAAATGAAACTTTTTTATGAAGAGTAATATAAATATTTCTCTGACTGACCTACAGAATAAAACTGGAAAAATTACAAAGCTAAAAGATAAAAGCATTAGATTTAAACAAAAGACAGACAAACGACAAAATACAACGAAGAGGGTGTTTACGGATGAAGAAAAGAGAGCAAGATCTGAATGGATGAAGAAATTCTGGGCAGCTCGAAAGAGTAAAATAACACGCTTTTCTCAGAAAAGATCCAACTAAAATTGACTTAATTGGTCCCATGTTGGCCGTAAAAGCATAATAAATAATAAATAAATATAAATATTTAACAAACAAAAAATCCTCACACAGTACAAGGAAACCCTGAACCAACAGAGACTGATTAAATAATTAATCTTTGTATATAACTCAAAAACAACAAACATAAGCTATAGGTAAATAGATACTCAATATTATAAAATTACTGTAAACAAAATAATCAAGAAACACTTCTTCTTTCTTTACTGTTTAGCCTCCCCGGTAACTACTGTTTAGATAATTCTTCAGAGGATGAATGAGGATGTTATGTATGAGTGTAGTCTTGTACATTCTCAGTTCGACCATTCCTGAGATGTGTGGTTAATTGAAACCCAACCACCAAAGAACACCGGTATCCACGATCTAGTATTCAAACCCGTGTAAAAGTAACTGGCTTTACTAGGACTTGAACGCTGGAACTCTCGACTTCCAAATCAGCTGATTTGGGAAGACGCGTTGCGTTCACCACTAGACCAACCCGGTGGGTAATCAAGAAACACTACACAGACATTACTTACAAGGAATGACAGAAAACTGAATCATCTTAATTTATGTCCAATTATTTATCCCAAACGTACAAATAAAATTTAGTTACCTAACTGAATCCCAGTTCCAAATGAATGGATCTTTAACAGACAACACACCTGATTCCTTTATTGCTTCATCACACTCTTTTGTTAATAACTGTAATTAAAGAAAATAATAAAAATAAATATAAGTTTAAGTTGTAATGAAGTACAGACAAAGATGTCAACACTTTTTTTTCATCAATCATTTAACTAAATGAATTAGCTGATATGATATATACTCATTTTATTAGCTGATATCCATATATCAGCTAATAAAACTCAACATAATTCAAATGTTCAAAATTCACCCACAAATGTTTCCGCTGTCTCGCCTGTCTTAAGGTTTGTTTGTTTCATATAATCTTATCACAATTTATGTTACATATTTTTTGTCAATCCAGTTAATTTTCAACACCTTGTAAAATCATATTTCTAAGAGCTCTTTTCTTTGTTTTTTTGTTTTTCCTATTGCTTGTGTTTTGCTCCATATAAGAGAGCTATCCAGAATGTAGCTTAAGTTTTCTTGTTTGTGAATGAGGGTAGCAGCATTTCGTGTTAGTCTGACTCATACACATGAAGGTCCGTTATGTGGAATTTGACACATCTTGTTAATATTTACAAGTGTTTAAAATAGATTGTTACAGAAAATTCCACCGGTCGTGAAGTGAGATCAGGTATTAGATTACTTTCATAAAAAAAAAATTACAAACTATATGATGCTTGTGGGAAAGAAATAATGAATTAACGTGCAATGAAGCGGTGATGTTACACCCGTGTGTGATTGTATTTAAAAATGGATGCTCAAATGTTCACGAAAAAATGATATGGCGGGCCTAGTATTCTGTCTGTTGAACTGGTAGCAAAAGTTGATGAAAAAAATTCATACTAATCAGTGCATTACCATTACAGAGCTTTCATTTCATTTTCCAACAATTTCATTTAGCCTTTTGCATTATGTTTCAGAACAATAGTCTTCTGGGACAGAAAAAAGGGTATTTTTATTACATTTATGAACCCTGATGCTACAATAAATGCAGGAGTGTAATGTAACACCTGAAAAAAGCTATGAAGAGCAATCCAAAACAAGCGACAGGACATGTTGACAACCAGGTTTTATTCATCTACAATAATGCATGTCCACTGTACTCAAGAACTTTTGGGGCAGTTTGGATGAAAACATTTTTGATCATCCTGCATACATCTTAGATCTGCCACCGTGTAATTACCATTTGTTTCCTTAAATGAAAAACTGGCTAAACTTTTTTGACTATGTACAAAAAAAATGTTTAACAATGTATTCTCAAATTATATTTCCCACAACTGCTGTTTTTTTAATCCTAAAACATTCGTTTCTGGACATTCATCATAAAATTTAAAAAAATTTCTTTTGTAACATCTATATTTAAAAAGAACAAAGTGAATTTCTAAAAATTCTGCTCCCTTATGCTAATCTGTTTTTAATCTCTATGTTACTTTGTTTTTCCTTTTTATTTTCTTTGTCTAGAAAGCAAAAATTTGAACATACAACAGAATGTACAAATTCGGTACGTTCTAGTATTTATTTATTAATAAATAAAATGAAGAAAATGATTAAAAAAACGAACCTGAGTTAATTTATTTTTATTTGATGATGATTTTCCTTTAGTTCTTGCAAGATCAAACCAATCTGGAGATTCTTTCCGATCAATACAAGTAATAATACAGAACAATTAGTTTAACTAGTCATGCATCAAAAATCTTAACTAGAATTTTATACAGAAGAATTGAGAGGAGAGTGGAAGAAGTGTTAGGAGAAGACAAATTTGGTTTCAGGAAAAGTATAGGGAAAAGGGAAGCAATTTTAGGCCTCAAATTAATAGTAGAAGGAAGATTAAAGAAAAACAAACCAACATACTTGGCGTTTATAGACCTAGAAAAGGCTTTCGATAACGTAGACTGGAATAAAATGTTCAGCATTTTAAAAAAATTAGGGTTCAAATATAGAGATAGAAGAACGATTGCTAACATTTACAGGAACAGTAATAATTGAAGAACATAAGAAAGAAGCCGTAATGAGAAAGGGAGTCCGACAAGGGTGTTCCCTGTCTCCGTTACTTTTTAATCTTTACATGGAACTAGCAGTTAATGATATTAAAGAACAATTTAGATTCGGAGTAACAGTACAAGGTGAAAAGATAAAAATGCTACGATTTGCTGGTGATATAGTAATTCTAGCCGAGAGTAAAAAGGATTTAGAAGAAACAATGAACGGCATAGATGAAGTCCTACGCAAGAACTATCGCGTGAAAATAAACAAGAACAAAACAAAAGTAATGAAATGTAGTAGAAATAACAAAGATGGACCGCTGAATGTGAAAATAGGAGGAGAAAAGATTATGGAGGTAGAAGAATTTTGTTATTTGGGAAGTAAAATTACTAAAGATGGACGAAGCAGGAGCGATATAAAATGCCGAATAGCACAAGCTAAACGAGCCTTCAGTAAGAAATATAATTTGTTTACATCAAAAATTAATTTAAATGTCAGGAAAAGATTTTTGAAAGTGTATGTTTGGAGTGTCGCTTTATATGGAAGTGAAACTTGGACGATCGGAGTATCTGAGAAGAAAAGATTAGAAGCTTTTGAAATGCGGTGCTATAGGAGAATGTTAAAAATCAGACGGGTGGATAAAGTGACAAATGAAGAGGTATTGCGGCAAATAGATGAAGAAAGTAGCATTTGGAAAAATATAGTTAAAAGAAGAGACAGACTTATAGGCCACATACTAAGGCATCCTGGAATAGTCGCTTTAATATTGGAAGGACAGGTAGAAGGGAAAAATTGTGTAGGCAGGCCACGTTTGGAGTATGTAAAACAAATTGTTGGGGATGTAGGTAGTAGAGGGTATACTGAAATGAAACGACTAGCACTAGATAGGGAATCTTGGAGAGCTGCATCAAACCAGTCAAATGACTGAAGACAAAAAAAAAAAAAAAAAAAAAACAAGTAATAAGATGATCAAGAAATATAGAAGCAGGTGCTGGACGTTTACGTAGCAACCGATGAAGTTGAGACAATGTGAAACAGCTGTTAGACCATGTTGTTGAGCCCTACTGGAATACGGTGGATCAAAATTAACTGGATCTGGTTCATTAAGGATATCATATTCCAGAAGTGGATTTGGGGATAAAGGTAACAGTTCTGGAACATTGAATATTTGAGGCTCCAGTATATGTATCAAATTCAGGGACATAAGGATTGTTATCAGTGCCATTTCCAACAGTCCCTTTGCTGTGTTTCTCAGCAATGTCTGATAAAGCATCTCTCACATCACGAAGAACACTTGCTGTTCTTGAAGTCCTTAAAATTAATAGAAAAAAGGTATCTTAGGATCGATATAAAAATTCAGAACTTTAAAAAATGTCTGCATGTAAAAAAAACTCATCATATTTAACTATTTAAATGTCGGTGACACTTTGAAATTGCTTTTAGAACTCTTTCTAGAGATACAGAACAATGATGTACTGTAATGTTGTACCGAATAAGAATTAAAATTAAAAATTCCAAAAACAGTATATGTTAGTTATTAAATTTACCTGAAAGAAACTATGCTCTTAATTAATTATTTTTTGTTATTTTTTTATTTTTAAATTAAGCACTTTAATTGTGGTCCACTACAAAAATTTTTAAGTATAAAAATTATTTGTTTAAAAAAACTTAAGGAGATCCTTCATTTCTAAATTCATAAAAACTTTGGATTATATCAGTTATTATTATTTCCAGCACAACAAAACTGCTACTTTATTGGGAAGTCCACTTTTTGAAAGTTGATTTTTTTTTTTAATTTCTTTTAAGATATTGTCTATTGAAATAAGCAGAATCCCAATCCAAAATTCTGTTTTCAAAGAACAGGAAAACATTTTGTAACTTTTTATAAAACATGAAAATGCTTTAAAACAAACTGAAGAAAAAAAATTTTGTACAGAATCTTATAAAACAAAGAAAAATATCAGTCGGACAAACATTACGATATTAATGGTCAAATTCAATTCTATAAGCAATTTTAAATAGCTAAAACATAAAAGAAAGCAAAGATTAAAATATTTATAAAATAGATAGCTGTACATTAAATTATGAGTAAGACAAAGAATAAAAGTTATGGAACGGTGCACTCTACTGTCGAATAACTAATAATAATAATAAGATTTAAAATTCCATTTTTCAAGTTTTTTTTTCTATAAAAGAAATTCATTTAAATAAATCTCAACTCACATTTTGTAATCCATTTGCAGATGGAGGTAAGATCGTTTCAGAGTCAGGACGATCAATATGACTACAATCACCAGAACTATCCGATACAGTTCTTGAACGACAACTCTGACTACTGACAGTACGTACTCTGTCAGTTTGGCAAACACTAGAAATACTTTCTTTTTTCTTTTGTCGATCATGTTGAATCGAATCTCTTTTAAAGCGTTGAAAATGTGATTCTGTATATTGTTTTTCAGTAGTCTGTATGTTTGGACGATTTATACAAGTCGCTGGACGGCCTCGTACTGCGTATGACAAAAGATTTGGAAGTGCAGGTGTTAAATGGCAACACTCTGGTGGAAGCAATAAGTGAATTAAATGCAACAATTCTCCTGTTAAAAAAAAAATACAAAAAATGATTGTAAACAGTTTTAACAAAAATAATTTTAATTAAGTGTTTACATTAAAAACAGGGAAAGAAATAAATTAATGACAGAGCGATGGCTTCTTGATCCAAAGGCAATTAATATTAGCAATCTAAAAAATTCACAGCTCCTCTTCGCTGATAGAAAAAGAACAAGATGGGTGTGGAGCTGACCATATCAAAATTCTCTATTTGAACTGCTCAAGAATCTTTAAACAAAGTTTATTCCAAAATGATGCCAAATTGAATTTTAAATTTAAAGTAAGAAGCACCATTCCTACCACCAAGCAAATCAGCATCAAGAAATTCTATTGTAGGCTGATCTCTTATCCTTGTCAGTATCTGAAAATTTGACTTCTTAAAGAGATTTAAACAAATTGATACCTGATTTGAGCCGACTGGATTACTCTATGTAGGCATCAATTAAGCAGAGTTATTAAAACTGAACTTACAATTGAAATCGGTCATAACTTGCTTTATATAAAGCAACTAAATTAACAAAACAATAAAAAAATTGCAGTCTTGAAACAAGCAAAAATGTGCCAAAGAGAGTCGGTTTATATTAGCGGATGACTACTAACATTCTTTATCGACTATTTTTTAATCTACAACAATTTTAATCTATATGAAACAAGCAGATTTGGCAATGCTTCGCTATTGCTAGATCTGAGTGTATACATAGATTAAATGAACACAATTGAAAGTTTGATAAAACATTAAACAACTGAACATTACAGAACTTTATCCCTTTATCCCTAATAACCTTTCACTTTATCCCTTTTTCCCTGTTTCTCTTGTTCCCTATTTCCCTTTCTCCTTTTTTGAGGAGAAAGGGAATTTATTTTATTTTATTTTCTTATTTTCTCTTTATCCATTTTTCCTGCACATAAATCAGTCCAGTAGTTTTTAGTCTATAGTAGACATACATATGAACACTGCCTTTTATATATATAGAAAAAGAAAGTCTGTCTGTGTATTTGTTTTGTGAATATCTCTACACCGGCACCACGTAGCGGGTATAGTTTTTGCAAAAAATTTTCTTTTCATGTAATACATATTACACATAATACAATTACATATATAATATATAATATATAATACAAAATACATAAATACAATTTTTCTAAATATCTCAACCCCAGTGCCACCAAATTAATTCAGAAACCTTCAAAAGTGTGCACACAACTCATCAAAGTTTCATCACAATTGGATGAATGGTATATGAACACATATGGGACAAACAAACAAACAAACATTGATTTTTATTTGTGTGTGTGTGTGTGTGTGTGTGTGTGTGTTTATTTTTTTAAAGATTAATGTAAATCAGTTTTTTTTAGTCTATGTTTCTCAAAAAAAAAAAAATAATAATAAAAAAACATTCAAATCAGTGAAAGTTTTTGCATGATTGGGAAAAACTTTAGATTTATACATAAGTATGATGAGAAATTTCATAATAAAACATATTACAGCATAGCAGTGTTGTTACACTGCTATGTACTATTTTATTATACACAAACTGCATTTATTATACCCAACCTGGTCTACCTCTACCAGTTCTTATCTAACATAAAAAGAAATCTATATTAAACATTCTAAAAAATGTTTCTTATTTGAAACATATTTCATCTGCTTTAATTCTTCTTTGACATATTTTATCAGAAAGTTATCAATAAGGATTAATTTTTTTCACTTACTGCTTTGTTTTTTCCTTACATTTAGTACTTTCACAGAGATCCACAATTCATCAGAAAATTTTGTGGAGATTATATTACACCCCAACCCCATAGGGAAAGACCTTGTGACGTTACCGGTTGCCACACATCCCCCCTTCCAAGGGGCCAGATTATATTACACTGTTAAAATATGAAAAATAATAATATGCCTACCATCTTGGTTAATGATATGAAACGAAACCATATCTATTAATTCAAATAATAAGAAACAGCAAAAAAAAACTAATGATCAAGTAAAATTTAACATTACAAACAATACATTTAAGAAAACAATACATTTAATTTAAATAATCCAAATTTTGAATTAAAAATATGTAATCCAATTACAATATGAAAAACAAGAGTTCCACTATCTGCAACAGATCAGATCATAGCAGTAGCAGAATAGTTAATTTTATATCAGATACCAAGACAGTAAACATAAAGAAAGTTTTTTTTATTCTAAACTCTACATAACGAACAGACAGTAAATGTTTAAAGAAATAATCATGGGATAAAACAACATGCAACAAGATAAAGTGAAAAACCTTCCTGTAAAAAATTTAAGCACATTTAAATATTAACTGCAGCCAGCAGCAGGATCAATTTACAAAGCAAGGTTAACATCTCTTAGAGCAACAGTTCAGTTAAATAACTTAACTCATTAACTTATAAAATATTAAAGAATAACTTACCCTAATTTCACGTTGATTTAAATAAAGAGTATTAACTATTGATCTTAAACCATCTTTCTCAGGATGACAAAAATTTAGAACACCAGGCCAAGATCGTAACAACGAAACAAGTACAAAATGCGTCCACTGCAGCTGTGTTTCAGTCGAGAAGTTAGTTTCACTAAAATAATAAAATTATAATAGGAAATAAATGTATAAAAATATTTTTTATTTTGTATATACAAAAAAAATTACACCGTTATCATCATAATTGAGGCAGAGGGATCTGGAAACCTCATTACTATTTATCTTTAACACTGTAGTCTGCCAGCTGAGTGACTCTTAGGATAAGAGATTTTCTCTTACTAAGTGACAATGGCATGTGAGGGCAGATGGAGTTGGGGCACTGTATTATCCTTCGAATGAGAAAGAACTCTTAAAGGCAAACTACATTAAGGACAAAGATGGATATCCTTAAGAAATAACATGGCAGTCCAAAACTATGATAGACAATGACAAATAACAGTTATGCACATGAAAAATATCAAAATAATTATACTTATTTGCTTATAAATGCAATTTCATAAAATTACGAGGTCTGTTCAGAAAGTAGCCAAACTTTATTTTTTTAATCTTTTTTATTAATTTTACAGATTACTACCGGTCCTTGTCCCATTTTAAGTATTCCCCTCCCTTACTCACAACTTTTCCCAGTGGTGTTTCCACTGGAGAAGCAGTCCAGGATAGCTTCATTTGAAATGGCCTTTAAGGTCAGCGATGAATTTGTTTTAATGTCATAAACAGTCTCAAAATGGCGTCCTTTAATCACTGATTTTAATTTCAAAAATAAGAAAAAATCACAAGGAGCTAGGTTTGGCGAGTAGGAAGGCTGAGGAAGGACAGTAATCTAAATTTTGGTACAAAATTGACTAATTGACAGAGCTAAGTGTGTAGGAACATCGTTGTGGTGAAGGAACCATGAGTTGCCTTGCCATAATTCTGGTCTCCTTTTGTGGATTTTTACACATAACCATTGTAAAATGCTTTGACAGTACACACAGTTCACTATTTCACCTTGAGGCAAAAATTCAAAATGCACAATTCCATTAAAATCAAAAAATAAACAGAGAGCATCACTTTGACATTGGATTGAGACTTACATGCTTTCTTGGGGCATGGAGATCCTTTACCAATCTATTGTGATGATCAAACATTTTTCTTGATGTCATAGCCATATCCTAAACCCAGCTTTCATCTACCGTTATGATCCTTTGTGTAAATGTTTCACCATTAGTGGCTTGTTCAAGAAGTTGCCAATAAACGTCTACTCGATGTTCTTTCAGCTGTTCGGTCATCAAACGAGGAACAAACTTTGCTGCAACTCGATGCATGTTCAATTTTTCAATCAAAATGTCATGTCATGATCTAATTGAGATGTTAATTCTCTGACAGTGAATCAGCGATTTGCATACACCAGATCGTTGATTTTCTGAACATGGGTGTCATCAGTTGAAGTCGAAGGCCTTCCTGGTAGATGGCCATCTTCAATTGACTGACTACTACTTTTAAATCATGAAAACTATTTGTAACATTGCATACAACCTACAGCATCATTTTCATAAACTTGTTTCTGTGAAAATCTTCTCCAGTTTCACGAAAAATTTTACATTATACTGTTGCCCCTGAAAATCATTACAAAAATTGTTACCAACACTTAAACACATTGCACTCGAATAACAACAACACGAAAACTAAATGAGATATCAACAATCCAAGAATATGTGATTACAGAGAAGGTTTTGCAGAACACAATGCTGCCAACCGCACATCAATAAATACCTCCATTGACATGTAATTAAAAATGTTCGGTTATTTTCTGAACTGTAATGTCTGTCAGCAGTGATTGCTTTTAATTATTTTTATTTTAATCACAACTGTCTGGTATAATTGGACAGAAAACATCACATCTGCTGATTCCTTTCACTACACTTGAAGTAAATTCAGATGATAAAATTATTTTTTGTAATATTAAAAATAAGTAATATTTTATTCACCGATGACAACAGGAATGGGAAGAATGCTACTCTAGAATTTGCCTGGATGGATCAAAGGAAACACCATTGTAATATCTTGATAAAAACAACAGTTACAAATTACAAAATTAATTTTTTTAAATACTAAGAAATTGTAGTAAAAAAATATGTAAATAAAATAAACAAAATCATTATAAAAAAATACCAATTTTTAAGACAGTAAAAATTGTCTGAACGTGTATTTTATACATATTAAACGATAACACAGACTTCAGTCTAGAAAAAAAAATTGTATTAATTAGAAACTCATCCTAAAATTGGTGGTTCTGTAAGTTAAAATCAAGTTTTAATTTAGATTTTTTTTAACTTTTACAATGATTCATATATTTAAAAAAAAACAATGGAAGCATAATAAACCCTTTTTAAACCCAAAGTATCTAACTGGGCACAAGTAGATATTATTATAACTTTTTTCTTTATCTTATAAATCATTTAAAGTACTCATTACATCACTGAAAGTTTTAAAAGAGATATTATATTTCCCATAATAATATACATAGGTATAAAGGTAAAATAAATATTTAATAATAGTAAGTTTAACTCATTATTAAAATAATTTTAAGAAAAAGAATATAGTTTAATTTTATTGTGCAGAAAATCAAATTATGTTTGTTGGAAATGAGAAAAAATTTGATTATCCTAAGAGAATTAATCAACTAACAAGTTATCCAGAAATTACATATTATGAGCAGCAGAAATTTTATTACATAGAAAATAAATTACATCGATCAATTCATATGACATTCCACAGGTCACTGGACATCTAGTGCAGATTTACTGATTCTGGAAGCCAAGTCTTGTTCTGAAAATTTAATTTACTTACAGCTTATTCACGGCCACCATGTTACAATTTGCTGTTAATTTAAATCATCTGACATCAAAAACAAAATAGTGGCTGGAGACATATTACAGACAATATTTTAATAAGCTAAATTAAATTCAATTAATTAAAACAATTTTAATTCATGTAAGTCTCATCTTGAGTAAGTCTCACTATTTATTTATTTTCCTACTTTCTAAACTATTACTGTTATAAAGTATAATTTTACTTCATTAAGTACAAGAATAATTTAAATATACTTAAATTATATTTAAATATATTATATTTATATATATTTAAATAATTTAAATATATAAACTATAAGTTTTTGAATTATAATAATCAACACAGATGCCCTGGAAACATTTTTTTTTAAAATAAGAACTCCTTTCATGCAACCTCTTAAATAAAAATAAGTAACCTTAACAATAAAAATAACTCTCCATTAAATTCTTGACTGATATATAGCAAATAAAAACTCTTCTAAGGTTATACTGGTTGTTTTTAAATTGATAAAAAAGATAATACATTTACCTTTTTATTCTACTAACAAAAGTTAAATGGAAAATAAACTGAAGTAGGGATATAATCAATTACTTATATAACAACCTATGTAATTATAATATCAACAACTATAATTAAATAAATTAAAAAATAATAAACTGAAAGAGTGAAAAAATATACAGAAATTATTTTATACACTAATAATATGATTGAAAACATAACTAAAACTTACAATAAAGAAACATTTAAAACAATATGCAAACCTAATAATTAAATAATAAAATATTCAAAAAAACAAAAATAATAATAAAAAAATAAACAATTTTTGTGGAATTTATAAAATTAAATGTAATGATAGTGGTAGTATTTATGTAGGAAAAACAAATAGATCCTTTAAAACTAGATTTCTTGAACATTATAGAAAACAGCTATTGCATGTCATCTATGGATTCATGTGATGTAAATAAATAAAAATCAAAAGCATTTTTAGAGAGTTTTTAAACTCACCTAGGTCTTCCAAGTGTATGTGGATCAGTATATGGTGAAGCTAAGCAATCAAAACTTATCATTGCTTTTATTCTTGTTTCTGGCTTATTAACTAGATATAGCAAAGCTCTAATTACAGTTTCACCGATGCGAGATGATGCTCCGACATTACAGAAAGAGTAAAATAACACGCTTTTCTCAGAAAAGATCCAACTAAAATTGACTTAAGTGGTCCCATGTTGGCCGTAAAAGCATAATAATAATAATAATAACAGAAATCATAGTTAATTCAAAAATGAAACTTTTTTATGAAGAGTAATATAAATATTTAACAAACATAAAATCCTCACACAGTACAAGGAAAACCTGAACCAACAGAGACTGATTAAATAATTAATCTTTGTATATAACTCAAAAACAACAAACATAAGCTATAGGTAAATAGATACTCAATATTATAAAATTACTGTAAAAAAAATAATCAAGAAACACTTCTTCTTTCTTTATTGTTTAGCCTCCCCGGTAACTACTGTTTAGATAATTCTTCAAAGGATGAATGAGGATGTTATGTATGAGTGTAGTCTTGTACATTCTCAGTTCGACCATTCCTGAGATGTGTAATTAATTGAAACCCAACCACCAAAGAACACCGGTATCCACGATCTAGTATTCAAATCCGTGTAAAAGTAACTGGCTTTACTAGGACTTGAACGCTGGAACTCTCGTCTTCCAAATCAGCTGATTTGGGAAGACGCGTTGCGTTCACCACTAGATCAACCCGGTGGGTAATCAAGAAACACTACACAGACATTACTTACAAGGAATGACAGAAAACTGAATCATCTTAATTTATGTCCAATTATTTATCCCAAACGTACAAATAAAATTTAGTTACCTAACTGAATCCCAGTTCCAAATGAATGGATCTTTAACAGACAACACACCTGATTCCTTTATTGCTTCATCACACTCTTTTGTTAATAACTGTAATTAAAGAAAATAATAAAAATAAATATAAGTTTAAGTTGTAATGAAGTACAGACAAAGATGTCAACACTTTTTTTTTCATCAATCATTTAACTAAATGAATTAGCTGATATGATATATACTCATTTTATTAGCTGATATCCATATATCAGCTAATAAAACTCAACATAATTCAAATGTTCAAAATTCACCCACAAATGTTTCCGCTCTCTCGCCTGTCTTAAGGTTTGTTTGTTTCATATAATCTTATCACAATTTATATTACATATTTTTTGTCAATCCAGTTAATTTTCAACACCTTGTAAAATCATATTTCTAAGAGCTCTTTTCTTTGTTTTTTTGTTTTTCCTATTGCTTGTGTTTTGCTCCATATAAGAGAGCTATCCAGAATGTAGCTTAAGTTTTCTTGTTTGTGAATGAGGGTAGCAGCATTTCGTGTTAGTCTGACTCATACACATGAAGGTCCGTTATGTGGAATTTGACACATCTTGTTGATATTTACAAGTGTTTAAAATAGATTGTTACAGAAAATTCCACCGGTAGTGAAGTGAGATCAGGTATTAGATTACTTTCATAAAAAAAAAATTACAAACTATATGATGCTTGTGGGAAAGAAATAATGAATTAACGTGCAATGAAGCGGTGATGTTACACCCGTGTGTGATTGTATTTAAAAATGGATGCTCAAATGTTCACGAAAAAATGATATGGCGGGCCTAGTATTCTGTCTGTTGAACTGGTAGCAAAAGTTGATGAAAAAAATTCATACTAATCAGTGCATTACCATTACAGAGCTTTCATTTCATTTTCCAACAATTTCATTTAGCCTTTTGCATTATGTTTCAGAACAATAGTCTTCTGGGACAGAAAAAAGGGTATTTTTATTACATTTATGAACCCTGATGCTCCAATAAATGCAGGAGTGTAATGTAACACCTGAAAAAAGCTATGAAGAGCAATCCAAAACAAGCGACAGGACATGTTGACATCCAGGTTTTATTCATCTACAACAATGCATGTCCACTGTACTCAAGAACATTTGGGGCAGTTTGGATGAAAACATTTTTGATCATCCTGCACACATCTTAGATTTGCCACCGTGTAATTACCATTTGTTTCCTTAAATGAAAAACTGGCTAAACTTTTTTGACTATGTACAAAAAAAATGTTTAACAATGTATTCTCAAATTATATTTCCCACAACTGCTGTTTTTTTAATCCTAAAACATTCGTTTCTGGACATTCATCATAAAATTTAAAAAAATTTCTTTTGTAACATCTATATTTAAAAAGAACAATGTGAATTTCTAAAAATTCTGCTCCCTTATGCTAATCTGTTTTTAATCTCTATGTTACTTTGTTTTTCCTTTTTATTTTCTTTGTCTAGAAAGCAAAAATTTGAACATACAACAGAATGTACAAATTCGGTACGTTCTAGTATTTATTTATTAGTAAATAAAATGAAGAAAATGATTAAAAAAACGAACCTGAGTTAATTTATTTTTATTTGATGACGATTTTCCTTTAGTTCTTGCAAGATCAAACCAATCTGGAGATTCTTTCCGATCAATACAAGTAATAATACAGAACAATTAGTTTAACTAGTCATGCATCAAAAATCTTAACTAGAATTTTATACAGAAGAATTGAGAGGAGAGTGGAAGAAGTGTTAGGAGAAGACCAATTTGGTTTCAGGAAAAGTATAGGGACAAGGGAAGCAATTTTAGGCCTCAGATTAATAGTAGAAGGAAGATTAAAGAAAAACAAACCGACATACTTGGCGTTTATAGACCTAGAAAAGGCTTTCGATAACGTAGACTGGAATAAAATGTTCAGCATTTAAAAAAAATTAGGGTTCAAATACAGAGATAGAAGAACAATTGCTAACATGTACAGGAACCAAACAGCAACAATAACAATTGAAGAACATAAGAAAGAAGCCGTAATAAGAAAGGGAGTCCGACAAGGATGTTCCCTATCTCCGTTACTTTTTAATCTTTACATGGAACTAGCAGTTAATGATGTTAAAGAACAATTTAGATTCGGAGTAACAGTACAAGGTGAAAAGATAAAGATGCTACGATTTGCTGATGATATAGTAATTCTAGCCGAGAGTAAAAAGGATTTAGAAGAAACAATGAACGGCAGCATAGATGAAGTCCTACGCAAGAACTATCGCAAGATAATAAACAAGAACAAAACAAAAGTAATGAAATGTAGTAGAAATAACAAAGATGGACCGCTGAATGTGAAAGTAGGAGGAGAAAAGATTATGAAGGTAGAAGAATTTTGTTATTTGGGAAGTAAAATTACTAAAGATGGACGAAGCAGGAACGATATAAAATGCCGAATAGCACAAGTGAAACGAGCCCTCAGTAAGAAATATAATTTGTTTACATCAAAAATTAATTTAAATGTCAGGAAAAGATTTTTGAAAGTATATGTTTGGAGTGTCCCTTTATATGTAAGTGAAACTTGGACGATCGGAGTATCTGAGAAGAAAAGATTAGAAGCTTTTGAAATGCGGTGCTATAGGAGAATGTTAAAAATCAGACGGGTGGATAAAGTGACAAATGAAGAGGTATTGCGGCAAATAGATGAAGAAAGAAGCATTTGGAAAAATATAGTTAAAAGAAGAGACAGACTTATAGGCCACATACTAAGGCATCCTGGAATAGTCGCTTTAATATTGGAAGGACAGGTAGAAGGGAAAAATTCTTTAGGCAGGCCACGTTTAGAATATGTAAAACAAATTGTTGGGGATGTAGGATGTAGAGGGTATACTGAAATGAAACGACTAGCACTAGATAGGGAATCTTGGAGAGCTGCATCAAACCAGTCAAATGACTGAAGACAAAAAAAAAAATATATATAAAAGAATGAAATGCTGAGAAAACCTGAGCTTCGTAAACCTACTACATAAACCAGTAATTACTACTGATACATATTTTTCAGCTATACATATTTATAATATAAATATATTAGTAAGCGATGTAACCAAAAGATTAAATAAAAGCAGCATTTTAACATGCAATGAACCAAAATGTAAACTTATGAAGCAGTGAGGAAAACCAATAACTATTCCTGTATTATAAAAAAAAAAATTGTTGTTTTGCTATGTCACATGCTATTGTCCCATGCAATGATAAAATAAAATTTAAATGTTTAGAAATAGAATTTTATCATGATGAAAATTTAAAAAAAACATATAAACCTAATATTTTGTTATAAAATTATCCTCCACAGATAATATCCCACTTTCAGTTTTATTATTTTGGCAATTACAGATAACAGATTATAGTTAGAATACTTATAATAAGGTAAGTATTATAGTGGGTTGTAATTTAGATTGTTTTACACATCTTGATGTTTTGAGATCTCCCAAGTGTAAAGAAGTAAAAATAAAACTAGAGTAAAATTTTATACAAATGATTGGATGATTGTGTTTTGTCATGGTAATTTATTAACAATTTGGTAAGAAAATATATGGAATGTTGACTTGCTTTTGTGAAGTAAGGGAGATTCAGTAAAAAAAAAAAATTTAGACAAATAAAGGATAGGCTCTGCTGGGATATGATAACTATCATATTCTACGTGAATTTTGGTAAAACTTCAGCTGGTAAGTTTTATTTTAACATTTATTAGTAGCAGTATAAAAAACTGAAAAATCTTCACTATCTATCTTAAAACAAAAAAATGAGAGGGTATACTGAAATGAAACGCCTAGCACTAGATAGGGAATCTTGGAGAGCTGCATCAAACAAATGACTGAAGACAAAAAAAAAAAAAAAAAAAAACAAGTAATAAGATGATCAAGAAATATAGAAGCAGGTGCTGGACGTTTACGTAGCAACCGATGAAGTTGAGACAATGCTGAAACAGCTGTTGTTGAGCCCTACTGGAATACGGTGGATCAAAATTAACTGGATCTGGTTCATTAAGGATATCATATTCCAGAGGTGGATTTGGGGATAAAGGTAACAGTTCTGGAACATTGAATATTTGAGGCTCAGTATATGTATCAAATTCAGGGACATAAGGATTGTTATCAGTGCCATTTCCAACAGTCCCTTTGCTGTGTTTCTCAGCAATGTCTGATAAAGCATCTCTCACATCACGAAGAACACTTGCTGTTCTTGAAGTCCTTAAAATTAATAGAAAAAAGGTATCTTAGGATCGATATAAAAATTCAGAACTTTAAAAAATGTCTGCATGTACAAAAAACTTCAAGTACATACATATCGCTGTCACATTTAAATCAAAAAGTAAGCTTCCAATGAAAAATGGAAAATATGAAATGACACCTCTACTTAAAATACATCTCCAGATGGTAAAAAAAAAACATTCCAGCAGTATAAGGAAAGAATCCCTTTTTGAAATTTCAGGAATAATTGTCAACTGTTATTTTTCATTAAATGCATCCTAAGCAGGTAAATTATAAAACCACTTTGTAAAAAAGTGGGTGAAACATCTTGTACCCCATTCAAAATGAAAAAGAAAACATCCAAGTAAAGTTGTTTCTAATATTACTTTTTAACTGGTGAAATTTTTTATTAAATGCAACTTCAGTATCTAAATTTAAAACAAAAATCACCATCACCAGGACGGTGGGTTTAATTTTTTAATCAATACCTTATTTTTAAGTACATTATTAGTAAGTAAGTAGTAAAAGCATATTTTTCATTAAAAATGAGCTGTTCACTGATAAATAATTCAAGTGAAAATATAACAGACAAGTAGTAATTCAATTATGCAAATTGCTAAGTTTGGTAAAAATTAGTTTATTTTCTTAAAAGAGATTCTGCTATTCATTGCAGTCTCATATGAACTGAAAAACAGATGCAAATTAAAATAATGATGATAATTTTTCTTCAATTTGTATAAAATGTAAAGAAAATATGAAATTAAAAAAGCACTGTAACTTTAATTTCATACAATAAAGAGAGCATATATATGATGAACCTATTATTACATCATGACATTTGCATACAATGTAATTTATTTGCCACCAAATGATGAAATCCAAGGTCTATGTGCCTAAAAAAAATTCAGTAAAAGGCAATTTTATTGTTTTTCACCCTCAAATGAAAAAAAAAAAAAAAATAAAGAATTATTATTTTACATAAATAACTCAACGAGTGTACCCAGAACTGCTCGAATCATTCGATCACGTATATCAGGAGGTGTCATAGTAAGTGATACAAGACATCGTGCAAGACTGATTGGAAACTCAGCAGCATTTAAGGAAAGTAAACGTCATACAACACGTAGTGCTTGAGTCCTTTCACAATCATTATCCAGTAAAAAATCTAAAGATCTATGGAAAAGAAAAACAAGCTTGAAATATATATATATATATATATATATATATATATATATATATAAGTTTTTCCTCAATAAAAATTTATTTTTTTGTTACATCAAAAAGTTTTATTAATATCAAATAATAATTTTTTTTTTAATTTAAAAAATTATGATGATGAAAAAATGACCAGGTCTGTTTAGTAATAAATAAATCTATTTGGACATATATAACATGTCTACTTATGCAGCATAATAAATTTTACCTCTATTATATGTAAAAATTATACACTGCTTAAAGTTTTAATTAGTCTTATTAAAGAAACTTCATATTTTCTAATTCTCATGTGTAATTTTTAAATAAATATAGTTAAATGCAAATAGTAGTTTATGACATTGGTATGTGCTGAAAGTACACTGCAGAATGCAACAGTTTAAAGGGTTACACCACTTTGTATATGATTATAGCGAGATGAATTCTTATTAATACGAACTGTCCTCCAAATCAGATAATTAATATATTATGTTGAAAGGTTAAAAACACCCATAAATATAAAATTTGATTAGAAATTAATTAGGGACTTAAAGGCAATAATGAGTAAATTACTTTATATTTACTGTACAACCATGTTACAAAGTTGTTATTGTCTCCCATTAGGCAGTTTATTTAGAAACATTGCTGCCAAGTCAATATGCAGACACTCACTGTCAAAATATAAGAAAACCATACTAAATAACAATATAGGATGATTTTGAGCATAATTCCAGATGAGTCTACTTGTATACAACTCTACCACATAAAGCTTTATCTTAAACTTTTTAAGATACATATACTCCTAAGCTGGAATATCAAGAGCTACAAAAAGAGACTGCAGATTTGTCACTTAAGACTGTAATACCCCTCCAACTATAGTACATATGCAACCTTACAATACAACATCTCATAACAAACATTTGGTGAGAGGTCAAACCTAACAAACATCAGTTGGTGCACTCTCAGTTAATGACGATAAAGAAGTGCACCTTCATTTCTGCATCAAGTATTGAATAATTTAACAGTTTTATAGAATTTCTTGTCTTTAGTGATGATGCAACTTTTCAAATATAAAGAATTATGAATCGCCAAAAAAACATGAATCTGGAACCAGAGAAATTCCCACAGTTATTGAACATCTGCAAGAATCCCTAAAGGTGAACATGTTTTGTACTATTCAACGTACACAGCATTTAGTTTTCTTAGTAAAGTCAACAGGAATACTTAGACAGATTGAACAGCCTGTTGCTACAACTTTATGAAGATGAATCACCCACAGATGATGACTGGTAGAATCATATCTACCATTATGATGACTGTCTTTCCAGTTACTACAAGATGTGAAGATACTTTAGTGAAAACTTGCCAAAATGTTAGGATAGGGTTCGAAAATTGCAATGATGAGGTATTAATACAGTAGCAACAATGATTTCCAAATTTTATCAGTGTAGATTTATAAAGTATATTGTTTCCTTACTACCATTCCCCTGCTGATCTTGTGGAATTTTTAATCCACTGCTGCTGTAACAGTGATCAACTGGATGATGTCTCACATGTATACGAGACATATCATCAACAGTATCACCTACATATCCATTTGCAACTGTAAAGAATACAATGAGCAAATGAAAGAATTGTAAATAAATTTAGGGAGTTTATCTTCATTTTATTGCAACAAAATTTGGAATCTTTTATTTTGAGAGGGAATAACTGAACAGGTTAATGTTGCCCAAATAAGAAGAGCAGGAAAATGCCTTACTGCATTCAAGTATATATCAAATTATACAACTGCAAAGAGAAATACATGCAGAAAATCTTTTTTCATGTGGTGACAATAAACAGAAACAAAAAGTTGCTAAAAATGGACTCTAGAGATTATAAAAATAATATTAATCAGTTACAGTAAAACTATTGTGAAATAGAATAAAAAAATTAAAATAAGTAGTAGGTACCCATACATATACAAGCAAATACTTATACAGTGAGTAAATAATAATAATAATAATAATAATCTCTCTCTCTCTCTCTCTCTCTCTCTCTCTATATATATATATATATATATATATATATATAGAGAGAGAGAGAGATAGAGAGGTAAAACTGCTGAACATATATATTTTTTTTTATCATACCTCACTAACAAACATGGATACTGTAATTTTATACAAGAAGCAAAATCCTGTTTAGTTTGAATAAGAAATTTAACGACTCGAAGTGCAGCTGCTCGAACAAGACTAGATTCATGTACCATAGCAGGTCGTAAGCTGAAAGCAAAAAAGAAAAAAATGAACAGAATGAAAAATAAATATTTAAAATGAAAAAGAATTTTTTCAAATGGGCATTCCACCTGGTTAAGAAAAATAAATGTTTTAACACTCACAATATAAAATTTTTATAAGACTTGTTATGTTTTATCCTTTCATTTAGATATATAACTAAATTAGATATGTACCTAACTTTTTCTACTCAATTCATTTGTGTTTTAGTTTATAGCTATTTAAAGTTTAGTTAAAAATAATATTTTTTTTGTTTTTCAAGACCACCGAAACAATTTTTGCTTTCCTTATCAAAAATTATTTCTCATCTTATTAAATCACTCCAAATAAATCTTTTTTTAAATTAACCATTAAAAAATAAACATTTCAGAAAAACTTACCTAACACTCAAAGCATTATTAAAGTGTATAAGAAGTTTGTTTTAATATTGGAATTTTTGTAGGCAACGGAAAAGAGTTATCAAATACAATTTTGCCACATGATCCTTAATTATATTCACCACAACTAACAATAATTCATGGCTTTTTCCTTCCCAGAAAAATATTATTTTTATTCAGAATTCTTGGAAAAAATTTGTTCAGAGAGTTATACAAACTTACCGCCCGGAAACAAGTGTACATAAAACATACATTTGGAACTGAACATTAATTAGTGAATATTGTTGCTTTTGAAGTACTCCCACTGTGAATTTAAATCCAGGTTTGAATTCACATTTCTGAAAACAGGCTTGAAACCCTTTTTTCAAAATACTCTTGAGTTTGTATATCACATTATGCTGGATTCCAATAATGTTAAAACATATTCCTTCTCTTAGTGCATATTTAAATTTGGGAAGAGCCAGAGATCATATGAATAGTAATATTAGGGTAATTACCTATTTAACAAACAGCAGAAAATATCTCTTTGGCAACCTTTAATGGCATTCTTACTTTTGTTAAACTATAACACAAAAACAACAAAATCTCACATACCACAATAATATATCTTCAGTTGGAAATCCAAAATCTTTATCACCATTTTCATCAGTTATAATTTTAACAAATCCATTTAAATAACTAATTTGATGACTTTCTGAAACACCATGTTTTTTTGATACACTGATCAATATCTCCTTTACATTTTCAGCAACTCCTAGAGAACAAATAGAATTGATATTTATAAAACAAAATTATTTATACAATATTAGGGAATTGTACAATATTAGGGAACTGCGAAGTGAGTAAAACATTTTTATTTGACCAAAGTATTAATTTGTACACAGTTTGTTGTTTATGAATATATTCCTGATGACACACAAACTTATTCATAATACCTAACCTGTTATACCTACCTTGTCATGAGACCTACCAACCATATCACCCAAAGATCAAGCAGAACTTAACATTTTAAGATTCATATTAATGGATACACAACCCGATCACTGACTTACTCCTTTGGTAAATAAATAGAAATAAGAACAAAGAAATGAAATTAAATATATGTTACACTAAAATATAAGAGAAAAATACACTTAAAAATATAAGTACACAATTCTTGAAAGCTTGGTACCTAGCCTTGTAAAAAGTGAAGAGAGAATATGGATCAAGAGGAATGAAAAAAAAACCATGAAGGTTTTGAAATTTGGTTATAATACGAAAAGGAGAAAACAAAATGAAATTATAGAATAAGAAATGAGAGAAGCATTAAGGAGAAGGGGGAGGTATCTGTTGAAAGATATTAAAAAAGTAAAATATTATTTTCAATCATATGTTGTACAGGCACCTTTCAGAGAAGAATTGTAAAAGGGAAAAGAGAATGAAAAAGGACTAATACCAGGGTCATTTGGAGAGTTCTCAGCTTGACAAAGAGATGATGCAATTATGACCAAATCACTATGTTTTTATCAAGTATGATCCTTTAGATGGTGGGCTGCAATGTTTCAGCAGATGCATACGTTTCATCTTTGTAGTGAATAAGCAATGCAAATAAGTTCTGACATTTACTAAAAAATGGATAAAATTGATGATCGAGTTGCTATAAAGAACTTTTATAAAAGATTTAATCCCAACAGACATATAAAAAAAGTTCATTTTTACAGGATTCTCCCCCTTTGTTTTCGTTGGTAAAAAAAGCAAGCTTCTGAATTTTAATGTGGTCCGTACATCTGTCCAAGATGATGAATGATCAGTGCAACCAAAAACAGTTACCAACAAAATGCCTCAAGAAATCACAACACCATATTAAATGACTGATGACATGACTGAAAGTATGCAAGCTGGATGACATTGCAAATATCTAAATAGACTGTGTCTATTTATATTTTATTAAATATTTTGGATGTGAAAAAGCTTTTTACTCTATGGAAAAGTTATTTTACGTCAAATTTATTAACAGTTGACCAAAAAAGCAATTGACTGAACACTTCTGAAAGGTGTTTAGACTTATTTAAACTGGATTTTGCTGAGTTTCTTCATTTTATAACAGTAAATAACTGATAGATACACCATTACATGCTAAACACCAAACAGAAGTCAAAACCGGAGTGCGAGTGTGTGAAAATGCGCCAAAGAAAGCGAAAACGGGTTTTCCAATTGTGGGAATAGTTATGGCTACAAGTTTTGGTTTTCTTATAGAGTGGTTCTATTAAACTTCCTGTAAAAAGGCAAGACCATCACCAGGGAGTATTATGCTTCACTATTAGACCAATTGAAGGTTGTTATTCAGGCTGAACAGCCACACTCGCAAAAAAGAAAATGCTCTTTCACCATGATAATGGGCCTGCTAACATGTCTCCAGTTGTAGCTGCAAAATTTCATGATTTACATTTCAAATTGCTTCCACATGGACCATATTTCCCAGATTTGGTTCCCAGGGATTACTTCCTCTTTCCAAACCTGAAAATATGGCTCCCTGGACAAAAATTTACATTAAATGATGAGGTCAAAGCTGACATGCGCTCATTTTACAGAGTTGGACAAATCCTATTACGTTGAAGGTATTAAAAAGTTGGAATGTCATTGATCTATATATATCAAATTGCAAAATGGCTATGTTGAAAATCTTTTTTTAATTTCTGATAAGTTTTGTGTTTTCTTTGTCAGGCCAAGAACTTTTCAAATGGCCCTCATATACACATATAAATCAAAAAATCATATAAATCACATATTAGATTGTTTACAGAATTTTTTTCTGATGATGAATACTTTGATAATTGTTTATTATTCTATTTTATTTAATATTCTTCTTCTATTTTTTCTAATATTTTAAATTATCAAAAATACCTCAGTTTAAGAATATATAGGTAGTTTAAGTAAAATATATATAGGATAATACATTTAGTAAGAATATTTAAAAATAGTTTAAAGTTCACAAAGACAAAATAATGTTATTCCTGTGATCATATGCCATTATTATCTATCAATATATCTATGTTATAGCACTTCAGCAGAATGCTCACAATTGGGGGTTATTATTTCAATATTAATTAGAATATGAATACAACTAAAGACCCTACCTAACTAAGCACTAACAGGGGTCAGCTACACAACAACGTGATTGTCTCCCCAGTACTCTACTCTTCTTTCACCAGTCAAACAAGTGCGTATCCAGTTACTATGCATAGTTAATTTTGTTGGATTATACTATTATGAATATTAACAAAATATTAAAATTTTGTTCTATCTTTTCTTCATACAATATTGTATATCCCTTTGTTAGATTTGCGTAATTTTTGTCAGTATTCACGTAAATTAATTATCTCAATAATAATTCATTAACTATATTTACTTATCACTCGTCAGTATTCAGTAACATGATATACACAATTAATTGTTTAAAAATGTTGTCCTTATGATTTACTTGTAATAATGAAAAAGGCATAAAAAACTAAAATCATATAGAATGATATAAAATGTGAATACTAATTTACTACAGACATAGATCTACTTATAATTACAGATAACGCTGATACATTTGCTATAGGAAGTTTACAATGCTAAGTGGCTAGCAATCAACATTATTAACTAATAATTATAAATTACATATTACTAGCTGTAAGTTATTTCAAAACATTCCCAAGTTTAATTAAACTCATACATCGGGGTTTAAAAGTAATTATACACTTTTATTTGATTTTCTATTAAGATATTAAAAAAAGACAAAATAATATTAAAGTAACAATATAAATTTTAATCATATAGATCCTTCTGATGACTGCTGGGTAACAAGATGAAGAAACAATAATGTATTTTTAAAAACACTAAAAATACTTATTTTACTTATATCTGTTGACCCTGGGTTTCAATCATTGATCGTGCACCTAATCTTATACCTCAGATTCAGTATTTTAGCATTACAGAAACTCAATCCTTTTTTATTTCTTTTATATGAATATTTTAATGAATTTTTACATTACTTTGACTTATTTCAGGTACATTAAATGTAGCAGACAGAGTATAATTAAGAAAAATCTCAGTTCAGATGTTAAAAAAATAAAACAGGAAAAAGAAAAATTAAGACTGTTAAAATACTGACGCAGCATATTTAAACATAAACTTGAAGACTAAGATGTAAGTACTAACATTCATGAGTACATAATCTTGTGTTTTTATATAATACTACAATGTATAGGTTTCTGTACAAAAACCCTAAAATAAATAACTCTGCGATTTAATAATGCGAACAATCTACATTCCAGAAATAAAACATCTTAGTTCCACATCCAAAATATGTTTTTCCATAGCTTCACACAACTAAACACAGTAAAACACTAAAATTATTGAATAAAAATAAATTACTACCGCTGATGTAATTTTTAAAGAAAATCTATAAAAAAAAACCTAAGAATACTAATTGGTTAGGCTTGTGTAACCAACAAAATTTAGTATGTTATTATAGAAAACAAACAGCAAATTCACATCTAACATTCAAGAAAACATTGAAAAAACCAACATACCTCTACTAGGATCCAATTTTATTCCTTTATCGGTGCCAGTGGAACCTGAAAAAATACAAACAATATAACCATACTGAACGAAACACAAAACGAATACTTTTAATCACAGAAATAACAAATAATTTAAAAAATTACCTCTAGTTCCACGACTAGAAAGAATATTTCTAACCATCCAGCTGGAAACCCCCATAATTCATTAATTATACTATCGATTAATTATACTATCGATATTATACTATCGATTAACCGAATAAATCGATTGCATTCCAATTACAAGAAAAAATTTGTCAGTAACCATACTGAAAGATAAATTGCTCATAAATGAATCGTTTCTTTCGTGACGTAAATGACGAATGATAGGATTGGATTGATAGTAAAGGTAGTTACTTTTATTCGGATTTGAATACTAGATCGTGGATACCGGTTTCTTTGGTGGTTGGGTTTCAATTAACAATACATCTCAGGAATGGTCGAATTGATACTGTACAAGACTACAGTTCATTTACACTCATACATATCATCCTCTTAAGTAATACCTGAACGGTAATTCCCGGAGGCTAAACAGGAAAAAGAAATGGTAACTACTTTCATCCGGAGGCCCTGGGTTCTAATCCCGGTCAGGCATGCCATTTTCAGACACACTACAAATCATTCATCTCATCCTCTGAAGCAATATCTAACAGTGAACCTGGAGGTTTACAAAAAAAAAAAGATTGCTAAGTACGCAATAAGTTCTATTTTTAAGACTAAAACTCATTATTATGCTCACTAACTTCCATGTAAAATAAAACTAAGAATGATTTTAGAGGCAGAAAATGCTGAAAAGTTGTAACATCGTTATAACTTATTTATTGGGAGCAATTTGTGATATTGTTGTCAACTAACATGAATTACATATACTTCTGAAAAAGACAAAAGTAATTCTCAAGAATACCAAGAATCCTGTACTAATTATAAGTGGAAAGTTAGGACAGATGTGAGGACTTTACAAAATATTTTTAGCTTTCTTAATTAAATCAAATATGCTGTCACACAACAGCATATCAAGCTCACCAAAGTAAGATGCTACTTGTAACCACAAGCCACATCTCCACTCTTTTCAATACAAAGATTGCCTGGGTATTTAATATCATCATTGTCAGAGAATGCATCACAAAAATACAAATAGTCAAGAACAAAAAAAAACAAATAAACTGAAGATACCAACCTAATAAACATATGGGGTAAAAAAACCTATTTTTTATGTTTGAATAATATTACCTATTGTTAAAAAGGCAATAAATACATAAAATGTTTAACCGAAACTAGTAACGAATTTAATTTTGAGCAAAATGGTGTAAGATAAGCTGAATAAAACAAAAAGAAAAGTTAGAATTTTATTTATAAACAGTACATTATTATATTTGTCAGAAAAGTACTTATTTAATGTAAACAAAACCCATCCATATAAGCACGGACGAACGGCGACTCCACAGCGGGCTGTCTATCCTCCCTTCGTTTCCTGCTCTTTCTCCCTCAATATCCCCATTATGTATTTTGATATTACCTCGAAGGTTTTGGTCCCGGAAGTATTGTAGACACTATATCCTGTGTGTTTAACTTTCCCGTCTTCCCATCACAGTCATTCCTTTGCACAATCCACCTCTGGCAGTCGAAGGCCACGTGCTCCAGAGTATCTCTTCACCGCAATAAGAGCAGGTATCGTCTTTTACCCTCCTCCTACTATGCAGGTATACCCTGAACATACCATGGCCGGTCAGGAATTGGATGAGCCAAAAATTTAGCTCATCGAATCCCCTCTCTTATCAGCTGATACGTCCACCTACCCTTACTTGACGTGTCCCAACTTTTCTGCCAATTGCTCTTCATTTCTTCCAGTGCTACTTCACTCGTTCCCCCTTCATACAGAATTGCTCTCATTCTCGTCAGCTGCTGTAGGGGCGGAATACCATATTACAATCACATATTATAAATTGTCTTATCTACACTGGGGAGGAACAAAATTAAAAAATTTCACTATTTTCAAATTTTAATTATGTATTCCATAAAACAATAAAACAGGAAACATCTTTTGCCTTTTGTGATTTTTTCAAAAAATTCATTTTTTTCTAGATATAAGCAAACAACTTGCTCAGTAAAAGTTAGCAGGAATGCATCACAGCTAGTACATACATACATGTGTTCATTTTCATTCAAATTTATATTTAAATAGCACGTTACTAAAAAAAATAAAAACTTATACTAGCATCGTACCTAGGTGATTAGATAATATTGAATAACAAGTTATTGGAATGGAATGGAATGCAAAGTTGGCAGGAGTCTATTACTCCCTACTTTATCGCAGAACCTGGACAGAGTCCCTTGCTGCTGGATCATTCTAATCGGGCTTGTTTTTAAAAGGGTTATTATTTTTTTAATCTCGGATCTAATTTTTCAAGTTTTGTCTATTATTATTTTAGTGAATTTAAGACGGATTTAATTGCATTCCAATCCGTTGTTAAACCAGCGTTATCGAACCCATTTCATGGGCCGACCGCGGAAGGCTAGGCTTATAAAGCCTGTCCTCCCGACGTAATTCCCCTTCAGACCGTCCACTGAAGTCCTTTCGGTGCTAACTCTTTAATAGGCTAGCAGGAATACGCCACAACGGGGCACTAGCTATAAGGAGGGAGCAATGCGTCCCCTTTTCCGGAGGAGTCGCAATTGCTGGGATATTTTGTCTTACTGTAAGTTTTTTTTTTTAAATTTAGACCGCGTTTTTGTTTTATGCGCGACTTACCGTGTTTGACGTCTTCAAACTATATAACTCGCGAAAACTTTTCACTCGCGACCCCGGAAACGCGTCTGACGCACTATTCCGTTTATGGCTCATGCGATATGGAGGCCCCTAAGCCTGGTTTGTCGATTTTCGGCTACCGCACCGCACCATCACGGTGGTTCGTCCAGTACGGCGTGAGGCCGCTTCCTTACAACTGTCGGAGTTGGGTCCTCTCGGCAGATGTCCCGAAGATGACTGTGTTCGGACACAGCCGCTCTCCCGAACAGTCTGCGCGCCTGCGCCACCCCCACCTCGGACACGGATTGAAATCTCGCATCAGATCGGAGAGTGGCGTTCCTGACGAACCACGGAGCTCCAAAGATCGTCCGCAACGCGATGTTTTGGACGGCCTCGATCTTCTTTTGAAGCGAGGAGCTCAACACTGCCCCCCATGCCGGGTAAGCATATGTTAGAATCGGCAGTACGTACAGCCGAAAAATGAGGAGCTTAGTTGCCAGTGGGTACGGGCTGGCACTGTTCAGCACTGGGTATAGCGAGGCTCTGGCGGCCTTAGCCCTCCGGGTCGCATAATTTACATGTTCGCCGAAGGTAAGCCGCCTGTCCAACACCACCCCCAGGTACTTAACCGTTTTCTCAAAAGGGATTTTCTCCCCTGAGATTTCCAGCTCTCTGGTCGGTTTTCGTGTCTTGCATGTGAACATCACGGCCACCAATTTTTCACCGTTGACCCTGATTCTCCACATGTCGAGCCACGGTTCCACTAAGTCCAGCTGCCTTTGGAGCCTCCGGACCGCGTAATCCACATTTGCGGATTCGTAGAAATATGCCGTGTCGTCTGCGTAAAGGGCCGTTTTGACCCCTTCCGACAGCGGCATATCGTTCACGTACAAAGTGTACAAGAACGGGGAAAGTACTGCTCCTTGGGGAACCCCAGCGGCTTCCCCTACGCGCACGACAAAATGTCGGTCTAGCAGATATGACCGCATCAGTCTGACATAGCGGTACGGGATCGCCGATCGCGCTAGCTTATAAAGCAGCCCGCTATGCCAAACTTTGTCAAAGGCCTTGGCCACATCCAGAAAAACGGCTGCAGTCACTCGTTTCCTGTTCAGGCCTCCGACAAGGTCGTCTATTATTTTTACCAGTTGGAGGGTGGTTGAGTGACCCTCCCTGAACCCAAATTGCTCGGGCCGCACTTCTCCCTCCATGTATCGCCTCAGTTTTTCGAGGAAAATTCTCTCGAACAACTTAGACAATACCGGTAACAGGGAGATTGGCCTATAATTCCGAGGGAAAAGTAAACTTTTCCCCGGTTTGGGTAAACATACGACTTTGGCCGTTTTCCAACAATTCGGGAAATATCCAACGTACAAAATGGACGTGAATATCACCGAAATTGCTGTAATCACGGAGGCCGGTATGTTCCGGAATGCACGGGCGCTGATCCCGTCGACACCCGGGGCCTTGTCGGGGCTTGTGGCCTTAATGGCTGCGGAAACTTCCGCTTCAGTGACTTGGTCAATCTCTAGAGGGGCGTCCTCCACCTGTGAGAAATAATCTACAAGAAAGGATTCCACCTCGGTTGTGTGCACGTCGTTCGGGGAGGGAGGGGGTTTGGAGTGAACTGCTCCTCCAAGGTATCGGCGAATACCTCGGCCCTCTCCGCCTCCGAGTATGCAAGAAAACCTCGCTGCCCCACAACCGGATGGCGAGGCTTCTTCCCTTCTCGCAGTCTCCTGTTCAACCTGAACACCGAGGAGATGTCGTCAGAGACCGAGGCGAGGTATTCGTTCCACGAATCCTCTCGATGGCTTGTCAGCAGTTGTTTTACCCTGTCCGTTTGATTATAAAAGGCCCGCTTATCAGCGGGGGACAGGGTGATTCGATATCTCCTCCTCAGTCGTCGTTTCTCCGTTATGGCTTCGGAGATATGAGGAGGGAGGTCGTTTCGAACAACTGCTCGAGTTTTGGCCGATGAGCTGCCTGCCAGGGCCTCGGTCATTGACGACGTGACGCGCCCGACAGTGTCGTCGAATTCCTCCGGGGTGTTCAGGAGCTCAGGATTTACCGGCCTGTACTCCCGCTGGAGGGTCTCGTAGAACCTTTTCCAGTTGACTGACCTTCGGGATATAGGCGGGGGATCTCGGCCACCCCCTGCCTGACCTAGTTCCAACAGGACAGGGGAATGGTCCGAGCTGAGGTCTTCTATCGTTTCAATCATGAATGGGAGAGTACCCCCCTTCATGACTGCGATATCCAGCACGTCAGGCCTAGATCTGCCTGAGCGATGCACGAACGTGGGCACCTCCAACAAGTTATTAAAACAACAAAAAAGCTTTAAATAACATAATTTAAAAAAATTTACTACTAATTATACATACCTACATAGAATAATTATGAGAAGTGAACAAAAACTAGTTAAACAAGTTTTTATTTCTTTTCTTACAGACAATTTTTTATATTAGTAGTAATACATTGTGAGGACTGTAGGGATAGATCTTCAAAGTATTGCAATAAAGTTAATTCAACATTTATTTTTGTTGAATATAATAATAATTTATTTGATGATGAATTTTATTCTTTTTGAAATGATTGTAAAACTCTTTGGTGCTTTGCCATTTAAAAATGAACATCAAAATTCATAAGTAGTACTATATATTGCTGATAATATACATGGAATGCTGTTATAAACAATAATTACATTGAATTACATACATGAAATAGGTACAGTTAATATTTCATTCGTTCAGTTTTGATAAATCTACATAGGGCTGTAATATAATAATATGAAAAAATTTTTATTGGAGTTCATAGAAAAATGTAATGAATTAATTAATTCTCTGCAATTACAAAACAGAATAAAAGATTAAAAAGTTAAGAAGCATATTTTCAATTGTTTTGTGATTATTTTTTTATCAGGTAGGTTTATTATAATTAGCTAATAAACTAACAGGTTATGTATTTGTTCAAACTTAAATATGTCTCAAATGCGACAATTTTTCTTGTTTACATACCTACAAAAGGTGGAAATGTGCTTTGTTGCTATTGATTTTCTTACCAAAATTGACATCCATTTGTCGATTTTCCAGTACTCAATCAACAAATATCTTGCATTTCAAATGGTCATCTAGCTTCAGTTCCTGGTTCAGCTGAATTTTAAACATGTGCATATGCAGATCTTTCTTTAAAAAATTGCACTGTGCTTTTTGAAATGTCCAGATGCAATGACCAATGGTACATTGAGGTTTTGGGATCCTATACCACAATATTGCTCAAAATGTTAATGTTTTGAGCAATACTAGAGAAATCACGTTGCCCCTTTTGACATGGAACAAAAGGCTGATAAGAAATAAAATAGGTTTCATATTTTAATAATAATTCACTTTATTATTATTAATTTTAATAATTTATTTGTATCCTCTCTTATAAGTGCAACACACATATTTTTAATTCTAATTCTATTTTTGTTTTAAAAAATAATTAAAAAAAGAAATTTCTTCATTCAAATTTAATTATATATAAAAATTTGCTCAAATATGTTTTATTAATCCCTTTTGCATTGTTGTTATTTGTTTAATGCTCCATTATATATGCATTTTGTAACTGCAGAGGGTTCCTAACTAACAAAAACAGTACATAAAATAAGGTAAAATTCTTATAACAGTAAAAACAAAATCACAAAAGGATTAGTGTTTTGTGGTATAACTATGACTAGTAAATTAAACAAAGCTAACAAGGATGTGAGGAATTCTCATTTTCATTAAATAATAGATATGAACTAAAACGGTTTAACAAAATATAATTTGCATTAGAGAATATGCCTTAAATAAACAAGCTTATAGCTTAGAAAAGGAAAGTTGAGTTACCTCACTATGTTATCAGTATGAAAAGTAAATTTCAAACAGCAAAGAGAGCCATCAGGTGGATTTCTGAGAACCATAGGAATCTGTGGGTCAAAAGATTGTATCCTACCTTTAACTACTTCCTAACATCTATTACCTCAATTTGACCATTGCTAAAGTAAAGCTATGTCTTGATATAGTCACAAATTTATGTGAAAGTATGATTAGAGTAATTGGACAATGCTAACAGAATAGTGAGAAAATCCATGCTGAAAATCATTATTGTCTTTTGATGATGAAATTATTTTGAGTGCTTTATAACTCTGCACATAAAACACTATCAAAAAGGAGTCAAAACGTTATGTCATGCTATCTACAACAAATGTAGAAGTAAAGTTGTTAAATCTACATCTGTCGATATAAAAAATAATATTTTGTTCAGTGCTAATAATAATTTCATGAAACAGTTTTTAATATGAGATTAAGGATGTTCAGTCACTGTGATAAATTAACAATGAAAAGTTGAAATAAATATTAGTTACTAACCACAGTGGATAAACTCTGGGTCAAAAAAGGTGATTAAAGATTGAGTAAATTAATGGCATTATCAGCCGTAACACTAAATGGTGGTGGAGGGGAGTGATGATCATTGTTTTGTGGTCAATTGAAAAGGGCAGTATAAAAAAGCAGGTGATCAGATCAGGGCAAGTTCTTCCACTAACCAAGAAAGAATAGATTCTATATTTCTAAAAATTTAGAAGTTGTAAGGCACTGTCCACTTAAATACTTGATAAAAAGTGAAGTCTAAAGGTGCTGGTTGAAAATTGAATGAAGAAATTCTGGGTGAAATCCAATATCCTCAAAGCACATAGTCTAAAAGAGAAAGCTGCAGCCCTATAATTTACATATAACTGCCTTCTACTGCTGAATACAAGTATTGGGAGAAGGGAAAAAGTTTCTTTTGTATTTACACAGTAGGTGGATTTAGGATTGTGTAACTCTGGCAGTACTTCTATGCTTTTGTAATCTGACATATCGCTGAGTATTATTAGAAAGGTTATGATTATAGAAGCTTATATAATTAAAAGTTACTCAATCTTGAAAATAAAGAAGAGATTTGATATATTTTGAAATTTTATAATAAAAGGGGAAGAATGCAACAGGCTACTAAAAACATTTGTGATGTTTATGTCATGAAGTAGTGTGTGTGGCATAAAATTGGTTTAAGAATTTCCAATCTGGAAATTTTTGTCAATGATGCATATTTCTCTGGTCGGCCAATGACTGAAAAAATTGGTGAAATCGTGAAAAAAATTGAGCAAGACTGGCTGATTAGCAGTGTTAGTTACAAATTAAATATGGACCATGAAACAGTTTTAAACCATTTGAAGAAGGATGGATAAAAAAACTATATGTGGGTGCCACATGATTTAACAACAAAAAATTTAATCGACAGAATTTCCATCTTAAAATTACTGCTAAAATGGAATCATTTTTAAAATGGCTCATTATGGGAATAAAAAATGAATCATACAACAAAATAATTTATGGAAAAGATTGTGGTTGAAGCAAAGTGAAATTACACAAATGATGGCGAAGCCAAGATTAACGCCAAGAAAACTGATGCTTTGTATGTGTGGTGGTATTGGAAAACAACTGTGAGATGCAGTAACCTGGTCAAACGATTAATAGCATACTATTATAATAATGGCAGATCCCAAACATCATAGAATTGAAAGAACTTGGCTGAGAAGTTTAGTTGCATCACTGTATAGTTCTGACCTTGAACTGTAAAACTACCATTTGTTTCTAGCTCTAGAGAATTTTCTTAACAGTATTACGTTGGCTTCAAAAAAGGCCTATGAAGATCACTTGTCACAGTTTTTTGTCCAAAAAACACAAGTTCTAAAGATGGGATAAGATTTTATGTTAAAAATGGCAAAAGATGGTCGATCAAAACTGCACATATTTGATTTAATAAAGTTCATTTAAGATAGGGCTTCATATCTCTTTCGAAAAAACTGAACTAATGGCCATAGATCCTCTGGTAATAGAGCACATTACCGTAAACGATCAGAAAATTAAAATAGTAAAACAATTTAAATATCTAGGGGAAATAATAACTTATAATTTAAATGAAAAAGTGACATGGCAAAACAGGACAAATAAAATGATTAAATCGCAAAAATTAACTCGGTCAACATATAACAAAAAATGCCTTTCTGCTAAAACAAAACTTAAACATTATAAAACTGTAGTACAGCCAGAAGTCACCTACGGAAGCGAGACCCTTTTCAAAATCACTCAGAAAAACCGAATTGAAAAAATTCTGAAAATAGAGAGGAGAATTGTCAGAACGTGTATCGATAAAAAACACCAAAAAGAAGGCCGATGGTGGATTGTGCCAAATGAGGTGGTGTATCGAGAAATAGAGCCTGTTACTGATACTATGCGGAAAAAAAGAATCTCTTTCTTCAGTCATCTCATAAGGACACCGCAAACAAGACCGTCAAGAAATATCATTGAAAAGCTCCGGTTCCAAAAGCTAGAAGTAGGATGGATCAAAGAAATTAGAGAAGATATGAAAGAATTGGGAATTTCCCTGACCGACCTACAGAATAAAACTGGAAAAATTACAAAGCTAAAAGATAAAAGCATTAGATTTAAACAAAAGACAGACAAACGACAAAATACAACGAAGAGGGTGTTTACGGATGAAGAAAAGAAAGCAAGATCTGAACGGATGAAGAAATACTGGGCAGCTCGAAAGAGTAAAATAACACGCTTTTCTCAGAAAAGATCCAACTAAAATTGACTTAAGTGGTCCCATGTTGGCCGTAAAAGCATAATAATAATAATAATAAAGTTCATTTGAAATAAAAAAAAAATTGTTTTACTTTTATATTAAAATACAAAAGAAACCTTTCCCCCAACCCTTTATAACATTCATTTTGGTTTGTCCTTCACAGATGACCACAAATTACCAAATATACCTGTAATTTTAACTTTAATGTATGTTAAAAGTTAAAACCTGCACTGTAATGTGTTACTTCTCATTACATTTATCATTTATATTAATAATATCCTTGTCTGGCAAGGCATAAGACTTTTTACATACTCAAGAGAAGGAATCTTTAATATTTTTAACAGTAGATTTACCGATTAATTTATCTACAATTAATTTTTTCCATCTGCAATGAGGTCATTATGAGTACTAACTTCCATAACATCCTGACCCACATACGGTAAGACATCTGTCTTGTGATGATCCTGGTTGCTACCCAAACTCCTCTGTTGCTAGCCTTGATGAGCTTTACTGAAGGTTATCTTTTAGAACCTCTAAACCAGATAAGACATCAAAGTCATCAGTTTGGCCTCTGTCAGGATGCCATCAATGCAAATGCCTTGGTAGACATTTCCATTAGTGCGCTTATACTACTTATTATTGCCTTTGTATGGCTTCTTCCAAGCACGACCACCTACTGTAACTTATAACCCTCAACTATAAAATTAACCAAAGTTTTCACACAAGAACTCTGCCCTTATCTATCTTCAATTAGACTATGCACTCAGATCAGTACTTGATACAGCATTTTAAACACCAAAAATACTATTATCATAACAACAAAACAAGTGTCGATTAGATAAATGATAATATTTTCCTACAATTCAATTTACTCAAAGTCCTCTTTGATTTACTCAAAAATCAAGAAAGAAACAAATTCACAAATTTAATAAGCTTCTAATGAAAACATTCTTATATCTCTCTGCTTTGGTCCATTTTCAGGAGTGAGATCAATGCCTACACCCTCCCATACCACAGTTCCATCACAGAGTTCTCAACACATCCTAACAGCAAATATCTAAACTGAAGGGGGCTTAATGCCGAAACGCCTATCTTGGTGAAGTAAGCACTCAAGTAGACTCATAGCCACTCGTGTTAACTTATGTAACAGTTTTCAATCAAAAAGGTTTACAAATTCCATTACAGGAACTGCCTTATATTTACACAGAGAGTGGATGCACTCTCAAACAAGATATGCCATTTGCTACTTCTTAAATCAAAAAGTGACCTTCCTATCACATCCAAGCTTCCCCACTGGTATAGTTTTCTAAAAGAGATTAGTGTGAAGCCCTGGGTGTAGTATGTTTGTGATATTGTTTAATGAATGTCTCTGTATGTAATAGAAATGGTTTATGTAGATGTGATATGTAGCCTTTCCGCAGTTTGAAGAAAGTCTGACCCGGTTAGAGTACCCCAGAATTGTTACGCCAAGTACTCTAAATATTTGAGGATCCTTACGGCCACAAACTGATGGTAATGCCTTTGACCCCCATTAGATTTTTTTTTTTTTTTTTTTTGTCTTCAGTCATTTGACTGGTTTGATGCAGCTCTCCAAGATTCCCTATCTAGTGCTAGTCGTTTCATTTCAGTATACCCTCTACATCCTACATCCCCAACAATTTGTTTTACATACTCCAAACGTGGCCTGCCTACACAATTTTTCCCTTCTACCTGTCCTTCCAATATTAAAGCGACTATTCCAGGATGCCTTAGTATGTGGCCTATAAGTCTGTCTCTTCTTTTAACTATATTCTTCCAAATGCTTCTTTCCTCATCTATTTGCCGCAATACCTCTTCATTTGTCACTTTATCCACCCATCTGATTTTTAACATTCTCCTATAGCACCACATTTCAAAAGCTTCTAATCTTTTCTTCTCAGATACTCCAATTGTCCAAGTTTCACTTCCATATAAAGCGACACTCCAAACATACACTTTCAAAAATCTTTTCCTGAGATTTAAATTAATTTTTGATGTAAACAAATTATATTTCTTACTGAAGGCTCGTTTAGCTTGTGGTATTCGGCATTTTATATCGCTCCTGCTTCGTCCATCTTTAGTAATTTTACTTCCCAAATAACAAAATTCTTCTACCTCCATAATCTTTTCTCCTCCTATTTTCACATTCAGTGGTCCATCTTTGTTATTTCTACTACATTTCATTACTTTTGTTTTCAACTTGTTTATTTTCATGCGATAGTTCTTGCGTAGGACTATTAGATATCTAAATAAAATAAAACCTTCAGAATATAATGAATTAATAGGTACATAATTCAAAGCACAATACTTTGTTCATAAGTAATTTACTGAAAATATTTTTTAAATTATTATACAAGTGAACAGAGTTTTTTGGAAACAATTAATATAACATAAATAGGAAAAACAATACATAAATATGTTTATTTATATATAATGAATTCTAATTCATTATTTTTGTAAACCAAAAATATACAAATGTACATATTTTTCAATAGTACTTAATAATAATAATAATAATAATACAAACATATTGCAAAAATACAACCTTTGGGTATATAAAATTTAAAATTAATTGTATATATTAATTTAAAAATCCTTTTTTATAACCCTACTATTAAATTATTATATTCAACATCATTCAAAACCAGTATCCCGTGTCTTTGTTCTTGAAATTTCCATGCTCAAGAATTTGTACTAACACAAAAAGGTTGATTTTGAATTGTCACTTGTATATACCATTCAATAGAAAAAAAAATCAAGTTTCAATTTATTTGAAGAGAAGTGTAAGAATTACAGTAAAATTATTACATTAAATCTCAGAACAAGTTATGACAAACTACTGGACTGAAGGTAAAATTAATTAAAATAATTAAATATTAGATCAAGATGGAAAGGAGAAAACTTTGTTTTAACCTCACGACTTACAGATGTACCTTTGGTATAGTCATCACTTTTTCATCTTTGAATCTGCAAGTTAATCAATTACATGTAATCTTTAAACATGAGATTCTTAACTTTTATTTAATATACTTAACACAAAAGTGGAACTAAAAGTTCGCAGTTACAATACCATTACCAAGAATATGTATCAAAATATAGTGGCTGCCTTTATGTTGTATTATGGTTTTTATTCCGTTTCACAAAATAAAAAAATTTATACATCCTGAAATTAATACGAATTTAAATCTAAATAAATAAAAATGTAAATGTTAATTTGTTAAAAATCTTTAAAAAATCTTAATCTATTTATATACCTAAGAAAACAGCATTATCTGTTGGATGTTTTTTTTTTTTTTTTTTTTTTTTTTAAGGGCGAAAAACGGTTGAACGTTATCATCGCCCGGAAAATAAATAAATAAATAAATAAATAGATAAATAAATAAAAATAATTTAAGGTTTTTAGATAAAAATAAAACTTAAAACTACTATCACAGAAACAAAATCCGGAATGGGTGTAAAAGGCCCATTCTCGGATAACAAAAACACTAATATGTAACTTAAAACTCTGTTAAAAACTATTACATTAAAAATAAATAAAACTTAAAACTATGTTAAAAACTATCACATTAAAAATAAATAAAACTTAAAACTAAAAAAGGAGATAAAACTTAAAACTAATATCACAAAAATCTTATAACTAATATCACAGACGAATTTAAAAAACAAACAAAAAAAATCCGATAGGGAGTGTAAAAGGCTCCCTACTCGGATAACAAAAACAATACATAGGACAATACATACAATTACGAAAGAATACATACTTATTAAATTTTTTGCATTAACCCTATACTACGTAAAAATATAAACATGCGGTTTAATACCTCCTTATCGTCACGCAAGATACCACGGATGTTACTAGGAATTTTAAATTTACGACGCAATGCCGCATAACATATGCAGTCCACGAGTATGTGGCGCACAGTCACGCGGCAGTTGCATCTTGCGCATAGAGGTGGTTGTCCTCTTGTAAACAGGTACTCGTGTGTGACTCTCGTGTGTCCTATCCGCAATCGACAGAGAACTACTTCCTCACGCCGGGGTTTTCTGTATGAGGAGTTCCATGGTAACACAGAATCTTTAATCTGACGGAGTTTATTATCAGCAGTAGCTGTCCAATCACCTTGCCACCTTGTTCTTAATAATTGTTTTACATAGTTAATGAAATCAGAAGTAGCAACTCGGGTGGTGAAAGGAGGCTGGTTACATGCTTCTTTGGCAGCGGAATCTGCATGTTCATTACCTGGAATCCCTACGTGGCTAGGGACCCAGCAAAAACTTAATTCTGTGTTGCGATTATTCAACTCGGCGATTGCGTTGTAAATTTCAATGACGATAGGATGTTTGGAATAAAAGTTCTTTAAGGCTTGGAGAGCGCTACACGAGTCACTGCAAATAAGAATTTTTCTATATTTAGGGTTAATGATGTTTAGAGCCTTATTTATAGCGTATAGTTCAGCGGTAAACACACTCGTAATACCGGGTAGACCAAACATATAAGTTCTCTCATTAACAACAAATGCACACCCAACTGTATCATTTTGTTTCGATCCATCAGTGTATACAACCGCGTCTGGTTTCATCTTGGAGAGAACACACTGAAACATTTGCTGAAAGACAATAGATGGTGTTGATTGTTTATTGTATGTGGTCAGGTCAAAATTAAAATTTATAAGGTTTATTCTCCACGGAGGATATGAGCAAGGATATATAGGAAAGAATGACGGTTTGTTAACATTTATATGCTGCAGCAGACGCCAGGTACGGATACCTACCGGTGCAGTACGACGTGGATGGTCCTCATACTTTCTTAGATTAGGATTTCCAAAGACCGACTCAAGAGCCGGGTGATTCGGTTGTCCTCTGAGACGAGCAAAATACGATAATAAAAGCTGGTCTCGTCTATCCCAAAGTGATGGTTCACCACAGTCTACCAGTAAGCTTGCGACAGGACTAGATCTAAACGCGCCTGTGGCAAGCCGAAGGAAAGCATGATGTACACTATCCAGCATTTTAAGCACGGTTTGACGAGCTGATGACTAGGCCACACAACCGTAATCTAAACGGGAGCGAACAAAGGAATAATAAAAACGTATCATACATGATCTATCGGCTCCCCGGTTGGTGTTAGTAAGGACTCGCATCATATCTAGAATTTTGGAACATTTTGTTTTCAATTCTTTTAAATGTTTGACCCAAGTAAGACGGCTATCAAAAACTAAACCTAAAAACTTAACGTAATTAGAGAGAGTAATAGTCTCACCGTTCAGAAAAATTTGCGGAATAGAAGGGTTTCGTAGCCGAGAAAAAACTACACCTTTTGTTTTTTCGGATGAAAATGTGAAACCAGTAATCCTGGATCAAGCTTCAAGGTGATATATAGTGTTCTGCAGTAGTCTCTCTGCTGTAGGTGCCGAACGGCTTGCAATGTAGATAGCAAAGTCGTCAGCAAATAGAGAGCATGAGACAGGAGCCTGAACACATTTGGTAATATCGTTTATGGCAACAGAAAATAAGGTGGCATTTAATACACTACCTTGGGGCACTCCATTCTCTAAGATGACACTATCTGAGAGCGAATCATCCACACGAACACGAGCCGTTCGGTGATTTAAGAATCCCCGGATAAAAGCAAGCATATTGCCCTTGATTCCCCATTTGTTGGATGTAAACGCAACACATGCTATACTAAATATTTTACAATTCCATTTCAATGTTTTCGATATGTGTATCTGCTATAGACTAAAAAACTACTGGACAGATTTATGTACGGAAAAAAGGGAAAATCTAAAAGGTAAAAGGGAAGAAGAGGAAAATGGAAAAAGAAAAACACGAAAAGGAAATGGGAAAGGAGAAAAAAATAAAAGAAGGGCGAAAGGGAAATAAGATAAATAGGGAAAGGAAAGGGTGATGGGGAGAAAAGGAAAGGGGAGTATGGGAAAAAGGGAAAATGGGATAGTGAAAAAGAAAAGGGAAAGGTTAAATTATGTGAAGTTTCATAATGTTCATTTTGTTAATGTTTTATCAAACTATCAATTGTGTTCATTTAATCTATATATAAACTCGAATCTAACAATAGTGAAGCATTGCCAGGTGTACTAGTAAAAAAACAAATCTTTTTATTTATTTACCATAAAAAAAATTTCACCATCAGTTTCTCTATGAATATATATTTTGAAAAAGTTACTATACAATTTGTAGATTAGAAATAATTAAAATAACTGTTATTTTTATAAATATTTATGATTATATTTTTAAAATTCCATTGTAAGGAATAACAGATTATACAAAATCAATTCAGCTGTCTATGTTCATGGTAAAATAGTATTATACCATTTTAGTTGAAAACTATTAATAATTTTACGATTAATTTTTCAATTACAAAAAAATTTAGTATTAAAATGTTTAGTCAGTCGATTCACATACCGGCACGATTTAACTTTAGTAGTTAGGCAGAATAACACAATACATAAGACTCAAGACGATATATTGCAGCTGATGGATGAACGTAGAAAATATAAGAATGCTAGTGATGAAGAAAGTAAAAGGAACTATCGGCAATTAAGAAATGCTATAAACAGGAAGTGCAAACTGGCGAAAGAAGAGTGGATTAAAGAAAAGTGTTCAGAAGTGGAAAGAGAAATGAACATTGGTAAAATAGACGGAGCATACAGGAAAGTTAAGGAAAATTTTGGGGTACATAAATTAAAATCTAATAATGTGTTAAACAAAGATGGTACACCAATATATAATACGAAAGGTAAAGTCGATAGATGGGTGGAATATATTGAAGAGTTATACGGAGGAAATGAATTAGAAAATGGTTTTATAGAGGAAGAAGAGGAAGTTGAGGAGGATGAAATGGGAGAAACAATACTGAGATCTGAATTTAAGAGAGCATTAAAAGATCTAAATGGCAGAAAGGCTCCTGGAATAGACGGAATACCTGTAGAATTACTGCGCAGTGCAGGGGAGGAGGCGATTGATAGATTATACAAACTGGTGTGTAATATTTATGAAAAAGGGGAATTTCCGTCAGACTTCAAAAAAAGTGTTATAGTAATGATACCAAAGAAATCAGGGGCAGATAAATGTGAAGAATACAGAACAATTAGTTTAACTAGTCCTGCATCAAAAATCTTAACTAGAATTCTATACAGAAGAATTGAGAGGAGAGTGGAGGAAGTATTAGGAGAAGAGCGATTTGGTTTCAGGAAAAGTATAGGGACAAGGGAAGCAATTTTAGGCCTCAGATTAATAGTAGAAGGAAGATTAAAGAAAAACAAACCGACATACTTGGCGTTTATAGACCTAGAAAAGGCTTTCGATAACGTAGACTGGAATAAAATGTTCAGCATTTTAAAAAAAATTAGGGTTCAAATACAGAGATAGAAGAACAATTGCTAACATGTACAGGAACCAAACAGCAACAATAACAATTGAAGAACATAAGAAAGAAGCCCTAATAAGAAAGGGAGTCCGACAACGATGTTCCCTATCTCCGTTACTTTTTAATCTTTACATGGAACTAGCAGTTAATGATGTTAAAGAACAATTTAGATTCGGAGTAACAGTACAAGGTGAAAAGATAAAGATGCTACGATTTGCTGATGATATAGTAATTCTAGCCGAGAGTAAAAAGGATTTAGAAGAAACAATGAACGGCATAGATGAAGTCCTACGCAAGATAATAAACAAGAACAAAACAAAAGTAATGAAATGTAGTAGAAATAACAAAGATGGACTGCTGAATGTGAAAATAGGAGGAGAAAAGATTATGGAGGTAGAAGAATTTTGTTATTTGGGAAGTAAAATTACTAAAGATGGACGAAGCAGGAGCGATATAAAATGCCGAATAGCACAAGCGAAACGAGCCTTCAGTAAGAAATATAAGTTGTTTACATCAAAAATTAATTTAAATGTCAGGAAAAGATTTTTGAAAGTCGCTTTATATGGAAGTGAAACTTGGACGATCGGAGTATCTGAGAAGAAAAGATTAGAAGCTTTTGAAATGCGGTGCTATAGGAGAATGTTAAAAATCAGACGGGTGGATAAAGGGATAAATGAATTGATGAAGAAAAAAGCATTTGGAAAAATATAGTTAAAAGAAGAGACAGACTTATAGGCCACATACTAAGGCATCCTGGAATAGTCGCTTTAATTTTGGAAGGACAGGTAGAAGGGAAAAATTGTGTAGGCAGGCCACGTTTGGAATATGTAAAACAAATTGTTAGGGATGTAGGATGTAGAGGGTATACTGAAATGAAACGACTAGCACTAGATAGGGAATCTTGGAGAGCTGCATCAAACCAGTCAAATGATTGAAGACAAAAAAAAAAAAAAATAAGACTCAACAACACAAACTATCAATAATCCTAACAATCAGTTAAGTCTAGGCACTGTTTATATTTTATACATATTTAAGGACACAAATAACAATTTAATTCCTTAATGGAAGTCATTGAGAAGTGGAATAATGATAATATGTAAGTTAATCAAGACCTTAAGCATCTGTACTAGAAATAAACTCCTTTTGCTATAAGTTAATCTCTAATGCAAATAAACATGCATTAAAAAATAAAAAAAAATATATATATAAAATTACAAGCATAGCAATCGCAATGAAAGACTGAAAGTAATTACACAACATAGTAAGATTTAACATTTTGATGAATAGGAATCACTTACTATGATTAATTTAAAGAATGCAAGGAAAAAATTGTGGCCTCTCGTAGAACAAATATAAAAAAAATGATTGTATGTGAAATGAAAATAAAGAAGAGAGCCAAATATTAAATGAGATGATTAATATTTTTTTATAAATTCCAGAGTTTTATAATTGTCAAATATACAAAAAAATGGTTACAAAATAATACTGATATACTGTAAATAATACTGAATATATTAATATTGTTTTAAAATTACAATTATTTTTTTAAAATTGCAGTGAGTTTGTGAAATCAGTAAAAGAAACTTGTGCTGGGGATTTCAAGAAGGCGTAAACATTTAGGCCTGCTCTTCCTAAAGCAATTACCGGATTAGACTTCACCAGCTTAGTATGAAAACTTAATTGTATATGACACAACTGCTTTTGCTAAAGAAAAAAAAAGACACAGATCTACGAGATAACAAAACATTGCTTGCTTAAAGAGTAATCAATTTCAGTAGCTTATTTAAAAATATGTTTTCAGTTTTCTTTTTAAAACCTTTTTTATAATCTTCGGTACAATATACATATATACTTAACACAAATAAGTATACATATAAGTTACAGTAACACATCTAGTTACATATACTAACAGTATATAAGTATTATGATTCATATATTTATTAATATATATGACAATTAATTTTAATATTTTGTTATTTTAAAACATTTCATGCTCTAAAATCTCAGAATGAAAATTCAAACTGATATAAATCATAATTATTGATATGCTTCAATAATTAAAAGAAGGAAAATCTAAACAATATTACGTTACCTATTAGTCTTCGTCTTCACTATTCAGAACCATGATTTTAACTATTATAATCATTATAAAACATGTATAAAATCAGTAAATCAAGATTTTATTTATAAGGGACAAATCAAATTTAACCATTTCACTGGTTTCCTCAACTTAAGTCAAACTGGCAGAATCTTTCTTTAGCATTTAATTTGATTTTAGTCCATGTTGTGTTGTAACAGTTTAAAATGTGTTTTGATATGATAAAGATACAAGAAGATATAAAAATATATGAGGTCTGTAAATAAAGTAATGAGAGTAGATTTTTGGCAGTCAAAGTGGTAACACTGTAACGTTACTAGTAAACATATGGTTATATGAACAGCTGATTTATATTATATATTAATATTTTTAGTCTATTGCTGTCATGTGAGATGTAAAAAAAAACTTTTCGTGAAATGAGTTTTGTTGTGCGTTACAAAAATGAATGATACTAATTATGAGCAATGTTGTGGAATTAAGTTTTGTGTTAAATTCAGTGAGAATGCGACTGAAACTTTTTAAAAATTGAAAAGGGCATATGGAGATGACATTCTGTTATGAGCCCAAGTTTTTAGGTGGTTTAAAGGATTTTCATATGTCCGGGAATCAGTTGCGGATGGTCCATGCTCTGGAAGACTGTTAACGTCAGAAAGTGACGACAATGTTGAGCGAATCAAAGACTTGATAAGGTACAACCGGCGATTAACTATCAGAATGATTGCAGAATAATTGAATTTGAACCACACACAGCGCATCAAATTTTGACAAACGAATTGGACATGAAAAAATTTATGCAAAATTGGTCCCAAAAAACCTCACTATTGAACAGAAAAATAACAGGGTGGAAGTGTACAGCGATTTTCTAGGATGAATTGAAACTAATCCTGATTTTCTAAAAAAAATTGTTATTACTGTTGATGAATCTTGGATATTTGAGTACGACCCGAAAACAAAATGCCAGAGCAAGAAGTGGCAAACTTCAAACTCACCATGTTCCAAAAAAGCAAAACCATGCTAATTTGTTTCTTCGATAGTAATGGCATTGTCCATAAGGAATTTTTGCCTACAGGACAGACTGTAAATCAATAGGTTTGCTGAGAAATTCTTGAATGACTGTGGAAAAGAATTGGTTGCGTGAGGCCATCAAAGGCAACTGCATCAAGACAATGCACCTTGTCACACTACACTCTCAATTAATGAGTTTTTTGCAAAGAAAAACATTCCTGTAGTTTCTCAATTACCTTATTCACCTGACCTGAGTTCCTGCGACGTTTTCCTGTTCCCGACAGGAAATAAAACATCCCAAAGACACCATCTTGGAACAGTAGAAAACATAAAAAAGATATAACCGACCATCTGAAGGATATTCCAGTTTCTGAGTTTCAACACTGCTATGAAGAGTGGAAAAACCATTTGAAGTGTTGTGTGGCTTCCCAAAGGAACTATTTCAAAGATGATAGAGTCCATGTATAACTGGATTGTAAATAAAACGTTTTTCTGAGCCATTACTCATTACTTTATTTATAGATCTTGTATATGTCTGAATCAGATTACAGAATATTCTTAAATAAGGCAAAATAATAAAACAATAGCCTATTACGAAGACCCTTTTTTTAAAATTTCATGTTAGAAGTATGTATATAAAGTAAAAAAAAAATAAAAAACAATACTATAAAAATTTATTAGATTTAACATAATTTTTAAAAGTTACAAATATAAAATACCGTTTAACATCTGTATAAAGGTTCAGTAATGCAGCTGTACATTTTAAGGTCAATATATATATAATTTTGGGTAAAATTTCTCATTAATTTAAAATATTCATCATTTGGTAAAAATAAATCCACTGTTGTATTCCTAATGTTTAAATAAAAGAGAAAGAACTTTTTTTACCAGTCAAGCATCAATATAGAGCTGGCTTTATAATATTGGATCATTGTAGCTTATTAATATTAACGAACAATTAAGTGTTAACATCAATAACATAAAATATATATAGTGCATCATACAATAAAATACATTGCGCTATTTATTAATAACTCATAATATTACACTATTTAAATATCATCAATTTGTACTATAAACTCATCTACACTAAAATTTAATAAAATTCTTCTAATGTTAAACAGTTTTATATCAGAGAATTTTATAATTAATAATCATTCATTAATTATTTTTACCTCTTTCATAATATATATATATATTTTGTCAAAGAAGAATAACGTAATAGTATCTCATTAATATCTCACACCATAACATAACTTGTTTTATATTCAAATCTCTATTATGATATCAGTATTCTGTGTGATCTATCCAGTAATCTACCATTTTAACCACAACTACTAGTAAGTATTCATCTGGAGTAACCAAGCAACATTTCTAAAAACTACTTAAACTTTATGTGCTTTGTTGTTGACATAGTAGATGAATACGATCATAATGAGATTATGATTATAACCTGGTGTTAATTTTAATAAAATAAAGGTTAGTCTTTTTTTAAAGCAAAAGATATATATATATATATATAATACATTACTTGGGGAATACCAAGGGGGATTTAGGCCATGGAGAGGTTGCCCGGAGCAAGTAATATCCCTAAAACTTATGATGGACTTATATAAAAGACGGAAAAAACAACTAATAATCACCTTCGTCGACTTTAAAAGGGCCTATGATTGTATACACCGACCATCCATGCTGAATATTCTGAGAAACCTGGGCCTTCACCCTAAACTTGTAAACATGATAAAATTAACTTTAACCGATACCCAGTCCAGAGTGAAATTCAGAGGTGAACTCTCTCAACCCTTCTACATAAAAACTGGATTGAGGCAAGGAGACGGTCTCTCACCACTCCTTTTTAACTGCGCCCTCGAATTTGTCATGAGAAAATGGTATGAAATAAATCCCAAAAATATAAAAACGGGTACTAAGAAAAACTCCATCGCACTAAATCGCCTAGGATTTGCAGATGACCTCGCTCTTTTAGCAAATAATATTCAAGAAGCCAAAACACAAATCATGAGCCTTCAAAACCTAGCACAAAAGATAGGGCTTCATATCTCTTTCGAAAAAACTGAACTGATGGCCATAGATCCTCTGTAATAGAGCATATTACGGTAAACAATCAGAAAATTAAAATAGTAAAACGATTTAAATATCTAGGGGAAATAATAACTTATAATTTAAATGAAAAAGTGACATGGCAAAACAGGACAAATAAAATGATTAAATCCCAAAAATTAACTCGGTCAACATATAACAAAAAATGCCTTTCGACTAAAGGAAAACTTAAACATTATAAAACTGTAGTACAGTCAGAAGTCACCTACGGAAGCGAGACCCTTTTCAAAATCACTCAGAAAAACCGAATCGAAAAAATTCTGAAAATAGAGAGGAGAATTGTCAGAACGTGTATCGATAAAAAACACCAAAAAGAAGGCCGATGGTGGATTGTGCCAAATGAGGTGGTGTATCGAGAAATAGAGCCTGTTACTGATACTATGCGGAAAAAAAGATCTCTTTCTTCGGTCATCTCATAAGGACACCGCAAACAAGACCGTCAAGAAATATCATTGAAAAGCTCTGGTTCCAAAAGCTAGAAGTAGGATGGATCAAAGAAATTAGAGAAGATATGAAAGAATTGGGAATTTCCCTGACTGACCTACAGAATGAAACTGGAAAAATTACAAAGCTAAAAGATAAAAGCATTAGATTTAAACAAACGACAAAATACAACGAAGAGGGTGTTTACGGATGAATAAAAGAAAGCAAGATCTGAACGGATGAAGAAATACTGGGCAGCTCGAAAGAGTAAAATAACACGCTTTTCTCAGAAAAGATGCAACTAAAATTGACTTAAGTGGTCCCATGTTGGCCGTAAAAGCATAATAATAATAATAATAATAATAATAATAATAATAATAATAATAATAATAATAATACATTAGTTTATTAGTATAATATAAAACTAATAATATTGGGTGTAATAAAAAAATATTATTTATGAAATTTTTGTTTTTTTATAAATATCATAATTTATTAACTTTTCTTTTTTATTATTTAAAAATAATACATAATCCTTTCATCCACAGGTTCTGGGTTTGTATCCCAGTCAGGCATAGCATTTTTCATACGCTACAGAAATTACATTTCATATTCCTACACACAAGCTTCGAGTTTCTGTAGCGAATTTCATCAAGCAAAAAAAAAAAAATAAATAAAAAAACTCATTCAAGATAATCAGTTATGTATGATTTTTCATGTAAATTTCATATAAAAACAACCAATTTCTTATGTATAAGCCAGGAATCTTCATAATATAGACCATATTAAAGTAATTTTTACTAAGATCCAATTAAATAAAATGTGTTTTTTTTTTAAATGTATCATCAACTTATTTTGGTCGACAAGATTTAACCCTTAAACAAACAAAAATTAGTTTTATAATGAATAAATTTTTATCTGACTGGTAGCAGCAGTAAACTGCGATTCAGCTATTTTTAATGTTTGATGAGATTTTAAATATTAATCAGATATGAATATAAGTAAGAAACATTACTACAAATAAAATTTATACGTTGTAATTTTTTTTTTATTTTCATACAGAGACCAAATGGTTAACATCAATGTTTTACCCTTTAAATGCTGTTTATTTTTTGTGTCATGATGGTAAGTATTTAAACTTTGTAGATTGTGATTGAAAAAAAAATATCTCAGAAAACCGATATGTTAAATAAAGAGAAGTCAATTGAAAAGGTTTCCTTAATTTTTATTGAAGATACAGAATTAACTAACAGCACAAAAATGAACAAACTTAAAATCCTAGTTACCTTATTTATTTTTTCTTCGATGAATAAAAATGAAGTACATATATTTTCCAGGCGATACTGGAAGGTATCAGATAGATTATATCATGGTTAAGCAAAGATTTAGAAATCAACTCGTGGACTGCAAAACTTACCCTGGAGCAGACATTGATAGCGACCATAATTAGGTGATAATGAAATGTAGATTGGGGTTTAAAAACCTGAAGAAAAGTTGTCAGCTGAATCGGCGGAATTTAGAGAAGCTTGAGGAAGAGAAGGTAAAGAAGATTTTCGAGGAGGACATCGCAAGAGGTCTGAGTAAAAAAGATAAGGTAGAAAATGTAGAAGAAGAATGGGAGAATGTTAAATAGGAAATTCTTAAATCAGCAGAAGCAAACTTAGGAGGAATAAAGAGAACTAGTAGAAAACCTTGGGTTTCAGACGATATATTGCAGCTGATGGATGAACGTAGAAAATATAAGAATGCTTGTGATGAAGAAAGTAAAAGGAACTATCGGAAATTAAGAAATGCTATAAACAGGAAGTGCAAACTGGTGAAAGAAGAGTGGATTAAAGGAAAGTGTTCAGAAGTGGAAAGAGAAATGAACATTGGTGAAATAGACGGAGCATACAGGAAAGTTAAGGAAAATTTTGGGGTACGTAAATTAAAATCTAATAATGTGTTAAACAAAGATGGTACACCAATATATAATACGATAGGTAAAGTCGATAGATGGGTGGAATATATTGAAGAGTTATACGGAGGAAATGAATTAGAAAATGGTGTTATAGAGGAAGAAAAGGAAGTTGAGGAGGATGAAATGGGAGAAACAATACTGAGATCTGAATTTAAGAGAGCATTAAAAGATTTAAATGGCAGAAAGGCTCCTGGAATAGACGGAATACCTGTAGAATTACTGCGCAGTGCAGGTGAGGAAGCGATTGATAGATTATACAAACTGGTGTGTAATATTTATGAAAATGGGGGAATTTCCATCAGACTTCAAAAAAAGTGTTACAGTTATGATACCAAAGAAAGCAGGGGCAGATAAATGTGAAGAATACAGAACAATTAGTTTAACTAGTCATGCATCAAAAATCTTAACTAGAATTTTATACAGAAGAATTGAGAGGAGAGTGGAAGAAGTGTTAGGAGAAGACCAATTTGGTTTCAGGAAAAGTATAGGGACAAGGGAAGCAATTTTAGGCCTCAGATTAATAGTAGAAGGAAGATTAAAGAAAAACAAACCGACATACTTGGCGTTTATAGACCTAGAAAAGGCTTTCGATAACGTAGACTGGAATAAAATGTTCAGCATTTAAAAAAAATTAGGGTTCAAATACAGAGATAGAAGAACAATTGCTAACATGTACAGGAACCAAACAGCAACAATAACAATTGAAGAACATAAGAAAGAAGCCGTAATAAGAAAGGGAGTCCGACAAGGATGTTCCCTATCTCCGTTACTTTTTAATCTTTACATGGAACTAGCAGTTAATGATGTTAAAGAACAATTTAGATTCGGAGTAACAGTACAAGGTGAAAAGATAAAGATGCTACGATTTGCTGATGATATAGTAATTCTAGCCGAGAGTAAAAAGGATTTAGAAGAAACAATGAACGGCAGCATAGATGAAGTCCTACGCAAGAACTATCGCAAGATAATAAACAAGAACAAAACAAAAGTAATGAAATGTAGTAGAAATAACAAAGATGGACCGCTGAATGTGAAAGTAGGAGGAGAAAAGATTATGAAGGTAGAAGAATTTTGTTATTTGGGAAGTAAAATTACTAAAGATGGACGAAGCAGGAACGATATAAAATGCCGAATAGCACAAGTGAAACGAGCCCTCAGTAAGAAATATAATTTGTTTACATCAAAAATTAATTTAAATGTCAGGAAAAGATTTTTGAAAGTATATGTTTGGAGTGTCCCTTTATATGTAAGTGAAACTTGGACGATCGGAGTATCTGAGAAGAAAAGATTAGAAGCTTTTGAAATGCGGTGCTATAGGAGAATGTTAAAAATCAGACGGGTGGATAAAGTGACAAATGAAGAGGTATTGCGGCAAATAGATGAAGAAAGAAGCATTTGGAAAAATATAGTTAAAAGAAGAGACAGACTTATAGGCCACATACTAAGGCATCCTGGAATAGTCGCTTTAATATTGGAAGGACAGGTAGAAGGGAAAAATTCTTTAGGCAGGCCACGTTTAGAATATGTAAAACAAATTGTTGGGGATGTAGGATGTAGAGGGTATACTGAAATGAAACGACTAGCACTAGATAGGGAATCTTGGAGAGCTGCATCAAACCAGTCAAATGACTGAAGACAAAAAAAAAAATATATATAAAAGAATGAAATGCTGAGAAAACCTGAGCTTCGTAAACCTACTACATAAACCAGTAATTACTACTGATACATATTTTTCAGCTATACATATTTATAATATAAATATATTAGTAAGCGATGTAACCAAAAGATTAAATAAAAGCAGCATTTTAACATGCAATGAACCAAAATGTAAACTTATGAAGCAGTGAGGAAAACCAATAACTATTCCTGTATTATAAAAAAAAAAATTGTTGTTTTGCTATGTCACATGCTATTGTCCCATGCAATGATAAAATAAAATTTAAATGTTTAGAAATAGAATTTTATCATGATGAAAATTTAAAAAAAACATATAAACCTAATATTTTGTTATAAAATTATCCTCCACAGATAATATCCCACTTTCAGTTTTATTATTTTGGCAATTACAGATAACAGATTATAGTTAGAATACTTATAATAAGGTAAGTATTATAGTGGGTTGTAATTTAGATTGTTTTACACATCTTGATGTTTTGAGATCTCCCAAGTGTAAAGAAGTAAAAATAAAACTAGAGTAAAATTTTATACAAATGATTGGATGATTGTGTTTTGTCATGGTAATTTATTAACAATTTGGTAAGAAAATATATGGAATGTTGACTTGCTTTTGTGAAGTAAGGGAGATTCAGTAAAAAAAAAAAATTTAGACAAATAAAGGATAGGCTCTGCTGGGATATGATAACTATCATATTCTACGTGAATTTTGGTAAAACTTCAGCTGGTAAGTTTTATTTTAACATTTATTAGTAGCAGTATAAAAAACTGAAAAATCTTCACTATCTATCTTAAAACAAAAAAATGTTTTAAATTTTCCAAGTTTTCTCATTACTATGAGGGTGAATCAAATATAAATGGCAATTTTTCTTTTTATAAAATTATTGATAAATAATATACACAATTCATACCTTCATCATTTCTCTATATATTCTCCTGAACAAACTACACACTTTTGCCAATGATTTGGAAGCTTGAATATTCCCTGTTTACAAAAGGTTTGAGGACGAGTCGTCAACCAATTGCGCATGTGCTCCTCGTCATCTTCATTGTTTTCGAATTGTTCCCTTCCAAGTGATTCTTTCAAGGGTACAAACAAAAAATAGTCACAGGGAGGCAAATCTGAAGTGTAGGGAGGGTGGTCAAGGGTTTCCCATTGCATTTTTTCAAATTTATCCCATGTGAAAATTGCAGTATGCAGCCTAGTGTTGTCATGGAGAAGGATGGCATCTCTGATGGTCATACCCCATCTTGTTTCAGTTTTTGTTGACTGTAGCAGCTGACAATAGTAAGCTGCATTCACAGTTTGTTGATTGTAGAGAAAATCAATGAGTAAAACTCCCCTAGAGTCAAGAAAGATTTTTGCAAGAATTTTTTCAGCTGATAGATGGGTTCTGGCCTTCAATGGGCACCTCTCATCCTTCCTTTGCTCCTCCTTACTCGCCATTTTTGACTCTGGAGTGTAATGATGGACCCATGTTTCATCACATGTGATGATATGCCTCAAAATCAACCCCTTCTTGCCAAAATCGATTCAGAAGTCTCTCACAGATCTCTCCAATCTGACCAATTTTTGATTTTTGGTCAACAACTTTGGAACCCATTGAGCACTAATTTTTCTAAAGCCAAGATGATCAATGATAATGGATTGAGCACTCCTATAGCCGATACCCACTAAACAAGGTACCTTTAAACAAATTAAAATTTCCGCAAGTTTAATGTTTTCATTGGTTAAAAACTTTAAGATTATACCTTGTAAAACATACAACGAAACCTCTTGCTCACTCATGGCTGTACTGACGACAGAAAAGAGTGAAGGAGCTAACAAAGCCGGCTCAAAGCTAGCAAATTACCATTTAAATTTTATTCACCCACATATTAGTTTTTGTGAAAGACTGTGATAGGGTTAAATACAAATTATAAAGTTTTCCATTTATTTTTTTAATTTACATGCTATGGATATTGATAAGTTTATAACTATTTAAAAAAAAAAACAATTTCAATAGAAGGAAAAAATAATTTTTCACTACGCCCGCAATCCAATCTTTGAAATTTATTTTTTGAAGTTGATGCCAAATTCAAACAAATTATGTACACTTGTAATTTTGTAATCTAATTGTAATTGTAATTCATTTATAATTTGGCGCTAACCTAAAGAAATGACCAGAATGCAAACTTCTAGGAAAAATGATCATCTTTTCCTTTTCAGTGCAATATATGAAAAAAAAAAGTTTTTTTTTCTCTTAAAAATGACAGCAGCTACATACAATTGATGAATCTCAAGAAGCTGCTACATACAGAAAAAACATCAAATGTAATTCCAAACTATGTCAACAATAATTGTGATGTCCTTCATACTCAATAAAACTAGCTACGGAGTTGCGAGTAATGTTCTACCATAACATATCTGATAGTAACAGTCTTGTAAATGAAGGTATGTGTATAGTCAAGAAATTCAAATGGCCAGCTGTTAAAAGAGACCAGTCAGAAGACGGTGAGTAGAAAGATGCTATTTTAATTCAATTTGATGATGACACCATTGGTTATCTTGCAAAAAATGCAGATGGCGATTTCAATATTGCTTGTCATTGTGACTTTCCAATTTGATCTCCTTGATGGAAAATGTAACATCTCAGCCTTTCATCTGGAGGTACCAGGTTCAAATCCTGGTCAGGCATGGTGTTTTTTATATGCTACAAAATTTCCACTTCATATTCCCACACACTAACTTTGAAGTTTACATGGTGATATAATTATCCAAAAAAAAAGTAAAAACCCACTGAAAGATATGGGAATGTTGAATGTCAAACGGCTCCGCTAATTATAGGTTGTAGTAGTGGTACACAAATTACAAGGCACTATACCTAATACAGCTATAATTGATGGCAAAAAGATTTTTGTGAAAGTCAAGTGTATGTTGCTTCAAATGAAGTGAAAATCTTAGAAGGATTTTCTTTGGAGCCTAAAGTACTTCTTTCTTTCCTTTCCTGTTTAGCTTCCGGTAACTACCGTTTAGATAATACATCAGAGGATGAATGAGGATGATATGTATGAGTATAAATGAAGTGTAGTCTTGTACATTCTCAGTTCGACCATTCCTGAGATGTGTGGTTAATTGAAACCTAACCACCAAAGAACACCGGTATCCACGATCTATTATTCAAATCCGTGTAAAAATAACTGGCTTTACTAGGACTTGAACGCTGGAACTCTCGCCTTCCAAATCAGCTGATTTGGGAAGACGCGTTCACCACTAGACCAACCCGGTGGGTGGAGTACTAAACAAATCAAATGGTGATAGATCACTGGCAGAAATTCATAAACTATGAGCTCTGCCTAGTTGATGTGTGTTTTTTTTAAATTTAATTAAAGCCACCCAGAAACACACAGCATACCTTTCAAACTTCAGGATCAGAACCTTGCAACAAATAATTTTTTTTGATTTTTGCTAATTTCTAAAATCGTTCTTAGATGACTTTGATGTACTTTACATTGGACCAACAGGAAAAATTGCTTTTCAAACAAAAACAAAATGGTTCAACCATTACAAAATTATACATGAACACTGAATGTTGGTAATAAGGATAACAATAAGAATCGTAAGGATTGAATTGAAAACCTCATCTTTTTCTAAAGTTGATTATAAATAATTCTCAGGTCAAATATCTAAGGGAATAAAATTTGAATAAAAAAGGTTCAGTGGAAATATTTTTCAGAATTTTAATCAAAATTTTCATCATGGTAAATGAGTTTAGCACTGAAAGAAAACAGATTGGGTATTCACTTAATATTTAAAGCGTTTAAAAAAGAGATTTAAAATAAAACTGCATTAAGATACATGGAAATGTCATTAAAAAAGCATAAAAAGATTGAATTAGAGAAGATTCAACTAGATTTTATTGTTAATATATAATTGAATAAAAAAATTAGCTGTTTTAAATTATTTATAGCACAGTCTTTATGAAAAATAAAGGGTTAATCCAACACTATATCCAAATTCATTAAGCAAACATAGCATATTTTTACCTCTTTCACTTACCATTAAAATGATTTGCAAATTGCATCAATGTGTTATCAAAATTACTTACAGCATTTACTAACTGAGTTAAGTTGTCATTAATGTTCACATTTGTATTATTAAAATTCAGATTATCTGCTATAAAAAATAAATGATCAAAAAATAAATATATATGTTGTAATAAACATGTTATTTTTATTAAATAAGATGGGAAAGTATGTTACTACCCAATCAACAATGAAGGTAATAATATAGTTTGTCAACTAGTAAGGACTTTAGAAAACATTAATTTTCAACAATTTTTTCTTCTGAAAATAACTAAGTAACAAGTAGCTAATTTTAAAAGAACCAAAAAAACAGGTTCTGAAAACCTGCCTTTTTTCCATCCTCCCAAAATGTTTGTTCCTTCCTTCCTTCCATCCTTCAATGCAGGACTTCAAACTTTTTATAACATCTGAAACCCTTACTATTTGATTTTTTTCCTAGTTAATTAAACTAAAACATTCATGCACAGTTATTTCAATTTCTAACTTAATTTTAATTTAAAATTATTTTTTCTGTTCTAAACATAAATATATTTTGTTAAATTGGAAGTCATTTAATAGGATTAAGTAAAGTGTTGGATCTGTCTAATTTTTAGAAGCTGTAATTTTCTACGTTGTTAATCATTTTACCATAGTCTATCACCTTAGATTTTATTAATTTAAGGGAAACAAAATCCAAACTATAAATAAGATAAATCACATGTTTTTTTTTTTTCATTTTAACTACATGACAGTTTACCTCCATATTTATCCATACAATAATATTTTTAATTTATAGAAATTCAGTTTGTTACTCATTTCTATAACTGTAACATAATAATTTAAAATAATAAAAATAAATCATGTTTGTATTAAAAAAAAAAAACACTTATAAAAGATAAAAGAAACATCAAATAAGTTTATTCACAATTTTATTAAAATGACACAGGCTCTTAAAGTATTGCTAAGTTTATTATTGTTTCTAGGCAAAGTGTTAGCCTTAAAGATATACTTCAGAGATTTCAGTTAAAAGTCCATTAAATAACAAAAGCCATTTTAGGTATATATAGCAGCTTTCAGGTTTCCAGTTATCTATGAGCAATTAATATATAATCAAACTATATTGACTAACATATAATCAAACTGTTTTTGCTGCTTTCTAAAAGAAAAGCTTACGTGATAAAATATAAAAAAATAATAAAAAACTGAAACAGATTCCTAAATATAAATAGAAATTCAAAACCTCTTGCAAAGAGTATTTAGAATGAATGGTTTATGCAGTACCATAAATTAAAATCTAATAATGTGTTAAACAAAGATGGTACACCAATATATAATACGAAAGGTAAAGTCGATAGATGGGTGGAATATATTGAAGAGTTATACGGAGGAAATGAATTAGAAAATGGTGTTATAGAGGAAGAAGAGGAAGTTGAGGAGGATGAAATGGAAGAAACAATACTGAGATCTGAATTTAAGAGAGCATTAAAAGATTTAAATGGCAGAAAGGCTCCTGGAATAGACGGAATACCTGTAGAATTACTGCACAGTGCAGGTGAGGAAGCGATTGATAGATTATACAAACTGGTGTGTAATATTTATGAAAATGGGGAATTTCCATCAGACTTAAAAAAAAGTGTTATAGTTATGATACCAAAGAAAGCACGGGCAGATAAATGTGAAGAATACAGAACAATTAGTTTAATTAGTCATGCATCAAAAATCTTAACTAGAATTTTATACAGAAGAACTGAGAGGAGAGTGGAAGAAGTGTTAGGAGAAGACCAATTTGGTTTCAGGAAAAGTATAGGGACAAGGGAAGCAATTTTAGGCCTCAGATTAATAGTAGAAGGAAGATTAAAGAAAAACAAACCAACATACTTGGCGTTTATAGACCTAGAAAAGGCTTTCGATAACGTAGACTGAAATAAAATGTTCAGCATTTTAAAAAAATTAGGGTTCAAATACAGAGATAGAAGAACAATTGCTAACATGTACAGGAACCAAACAGCAACAATAACAATTGAAGAACATAAGAAAGAAGCCCTAATAAGAATGGATGTTCCCTATCGCCGTTACTTTTTAATCTTTACATGGAACTAGCAGTTAATGATGTTAAAGAACAATTTAGATTCGGAGTAACAATACAAGGGGAAAAGATAAAGATGCTACGATTTGCTGATGATATAGTAATTCTAGCCGAGAGTAAAAAGGATTTAGAAGAAACAATGAACGGCATAGATGAAGTCCTACGCAAAAACTATCGCATGAAAATAAACAAGAACAAAACAAAAGTAATGAAATGTAGTAGAAATAACAAAGATGGACCACTGAATGTGAAAATAGGAGGAGAAAAGATTATGGCGGTAGAAGAATTTTGTTATTTGGGAAGTAAAATTACTAAAGATGGACGAAGCAGGAGCGATATAAAATGCCGAATAGCACAAGCTAAACGAGCCTTCAGTAAGAAATATAATTTGTTTACATCAAAAATGAATTTAAATGTCAGGAAAAGATTTTTGAAAGTGTATGTTTGGAGTGTCGCTTTATATGGAACTGAAACTTGGACGATCGGAGTATCTGAGAAGAAAAGATTAGAAGCTTTTGAAATGAGGTGCAATAGGAAAATGTTAAAAAAGATGGGTGGATAAAGTGACAAATGAAGAGGTATTGCGGCAAATAGATGAAGAAAGAAGCATTTGGAAAAATATAGTTAAAAGAAGAGACAGACTTATAGGTCACATCCTGGAATAGTCGCTTTAATATTGGAAGGACAGGTAGAAGGGAAAAATTGTGTAGGCAGGCCACGTTTGGAGTATGTAAAACAAATTGTTGGGGATGTAGGATGTAGAGGGTATACTGAAATGAAACGACTAGCACTAGATAGGGAATCTTGGAGAGCTGCATCAAACCAGTCAAATGACTGAAGACAAAAAAAAAAATGCAGTAACATTATCTACTTGCAGTTTGACAATCAAGATTTCATCTATGTAAAGCTTTTCAATGGAGTAACACAATATATTTATCTGGTATATAGTATTCTTGGAAAAAAGGCAATTTATTTAAAAAAAAAAAAAAAAAAAAAATGTCTAGCTAAAGTTTCTATACAGGTGGAAAACTTTGGTAATGCACAGATGTCTGATGAATTGCATATAGGCCCAGAAATTACTTTTGTATATCAATTTAAATGGCTCTAAGTTTCAAAATTTAAATTTCTTGGAGATTTTTACTGCAATGCTCTATGGAGCTGAAATTTGGATGATAAGAAAAAGCATTTGTCTGAATTGAGACATTTGAGATGTGTGTGGTGCAGAATAATAAATGTTAGATGAGAAGATCATGTAACATGAGTAAGTTAAGGAGAATAGGAGAGAACAGGAAAATGCTAAATGTGATTGAATATAGGAAAAGGAACTGGATAGGACATTGTATGAGAAAAAAAATGTTATAAGTGGATGTGACAGGTTTGGTGAATGGAAGAAAAAGAAGAAATTTCAAATGATGGATTGGATTATGGAAAAGAAAAAATATGGTAAAAAAAGTGTTTAGAAAAGGATAGATTAACGTGGAGAGCAGCAGCTGTGACAGGTTCTGTCCTAATGGCAGAACACTATGAATGTATGAATGAACACTTATAACTTATAGTGTATGTAATATCTGAAGGTGGGTCTGTAGTAGACTATGGCATCCCCTCTATTGCTCTTAACATCACTCAGCGACTTCTCCTCACACCAACAGCTGAAGTAGTGTATTTCAAAAATCACATCAATTAATTTGCAATGATGTTACTATTGTAGTAAGAAAATATGTTCTGGTAATTTATTTATTTCATGAAAGCATATGGTTTTTTTTGTATGTTAAACTAAGGATTTGCTATAAATAAATAGAAGTAATGACATAATACAAAACATATGAAATGAGTTGTTTATTTATTACAGACTATAATATTATGATTTTCTTTGACTTGGCGTAATTATTTACAAAAATTATTTCTAAATAGCATGTACGCATCAATAACTAATATTCTTTTGAGTTATATAGGCTTACAAAACTACAAGATTAAATTGTACAAAAAAATATATAAAAAATAAAGTGTTAAAGAAATGTAAATAAAAGTAATATAACTATAAACATTATTAAATTTATTCTAAAAAATTATGAATACTATAGAGATATTAATTTAATCAATTAAAACATTAATTCATACAATATTTTATAAACATAAAACATGAAATGATTTCATAAAAAATAAATACAGTAGAATAAATAACAGATGAAATAAATACTTAATAATTAAATTACAAATTTAAATAAATAAATAATAGCAAAAATAAATGAATATGGTAGAATAAAATATTATAAAAAAATAAAAATAATAATAAATCCAAGTCTGTATCACTTTGAGAACTAACTTTTGTTGCAACCAGTAACACATGTTCCGCATGCTGGGTTATATAGGAGTGGAGTAGAGGAGGCAATTAGGAGCAGGTTGTAGGACGACATACCTTTAGATCTTACATATATTATTATTTATTATTATGCTTTTACGGCCAACATGGGATCCCACTTAAGTCAATTTTAGTTGAATCTTTTCTGAGAAAAGCGTGTTATTTTACTCTTCCGAGCTGCCCAGTATTTCTTCATCCGTTCAGATCTTGCTTTCTTTTCTTCATCCGTAAACACCCTCTTCGTTGTATTTTGTCGTTTGTCTAAATCTAATGCTTTTATCTTTTAGCTTTGTAATTTTTCCAGTTTTATTCTGTAGGTCGGTCAGGGAAATTCCCAATTCTTTCATATCTTCCCTAATTTCTTTGATCCATCCTACTTCTAGCTTTTGGAACCAGAGCTTTTCAATGATATTTCTTGACGGTCTTGTTTCTGGTGTCCTTATGAAATGACCGAAGAAAGAGATTCTTTTTTTCCGCATAGTATCAGTAACAGGCTCTATTTCTCGATACACCACCTCATTTGGCACAATCCACCATCGGCCTTCTTTTTGGTGTTTTTTATTGATACACGTTCTGACAATTCTCCTCTCTATTTTCAGAATTTTTTCAATTCGCTTTTTCTGAGTGATTTTGAAAAGGGTCTCGCTTCCGTAGGTGACTTCTGGCTGTACTACAGTTTTATAATGTTTAAGTTTTCCTTTAGTCGAAAGGCATTTTTTGTTATATGTTGACCGAGTTAATTTTTGGGATTTAATCATTTTATTTGTCCTGTTTTGCCATGTCACTTTTTCATTTAAATTATAAGTTATTATTTCCCCTAGATATTTAAATCGTTTTACTATTTTAATTTTCTGATCGTTTACCGTAATGCGCTCTATTACCAGAGGATCTATGGCCATCAGTTCAGTTTTTTCGAAAGAGATATGAAGCCCTATCTTTTGTGCTAGGTTTTGAAGGCTCATGATTTGTGTTTTGGCTTCTTGAATATTATTTGCTAAAAGAGCGAGGTCATCTGCAAATCCTAGGCGATTTAGTGCGATGGAGTTTTTCTTAGTACCCGTTTTTATATTTTTGGGATTTATTTCATACCATTTTCTCATGACAAATTCGAGGGCGCAGTTAAAAAGGAGTGGTGAGAGGCCGTCTCCTTGCCTCAAACCAGTTTTTATGTAGAAGGGTTGAGAGAGTTCACCTCTGAATTTCACTCTGGACTGGGTATCGGTTAAAGTTAATTTTATCATGTTTACGAGTTTAGGGTGAAGGCCCAGGTTTCTCAGAATATTCGGCATGGATGGTCGGTGTATACAATCATAGGCCCTTTTAAAGTCGACGAAGGTGATTATTAGTTGTTTTTTCCGTCTTTTATATAAGTCCATCATAAGTTTTAGGGATATTATTTGCTCCGGGCAACCTCTCCATGGCCTAAATCCCCCTTGGTATTCCCCAAGTTCCAGTTCAAGTTGGTCTTTGCATCGGTTGTATATGATTCTCGACAGTATTTTGTATGTGCAATCCAGGAGAGATATGCCTCTGTAGTTTTCAGGATTAGTTTTATCCCCTTTTTTATGTAATGGATGGATGAGGGCTGTGGTCCAGTGTTCTGGAAGTTTTTCTTCGTTCCATATTTTCACGAGGCATAGATGTAGGGAAGTTTTGACTGAATAAACTGATGAGTGTTTCCAGAGTTCTGCGAAAAGCTCGTCTTCTCCGCTTGCTTTGTAGTTTTTTATTTCATTTAAGGCTGCGAGAACTTCTTGAATTGTTGGCGGGTTGATATGTAAATATCAACTTGAATTGTTGGCGGGCTGTAATCTTAGTTTACTTTATGTTTTTTAATTTTTACCAAATTACCAGTAATCAAATATACTTTTACGTAACAAATGAGATAATTCAATTTTGATTGTTTTTACTTAGGATTAATTCATTTAGGAAATTATTTTTAATTATAGGTTCTAAGTTTTTTATTTCCTTGTACGAAGTAAAAATTTTGATGTAAAGATTTCAACAGAAATATGTATTTTGACTATCTCTGAATCCATTTTGACTAGTTTCGGCATGACGTCATTAGTTGTAATATATAATTTTGAATTTAGGACTGTTATAACATCTAGTTATGCACTTTCCCTTTTGATTCCAATCGACTGAACCTAAAGAGTCCAAAAAAGCCCAAAATCCAAAAAAATATGGATTTTGGACATTTTCATAACTGCAGTAATAAGCCGGGTTTCGATTTTGACATTTTCGCATCTACGGAACCCAAAAACCGGATGGAAATTTTCCGAATGTTAATGTTCGTATGTACGAGTGTGCGAGTTCGGTGTTGGCCTCCGTCTTATATTACCAGATCAACTGGACCGATTTTTACCAAACATGGTCAGATTACTTCTATATATGGGGCATTGATGCGTTAAATTTTCAACTTAAAAGCTGAAGGGCGAAGACTGTAGAGCAAGGGCACCCTCAGTATCTCGAGATTTCACCTAATTAAAGTCGTATTTTTCTTAAAAATAAAAATATTTGCGAAATCGCACCTCCACCCCAAAAAATGTTCTAAACTACTGTTATACGAGTATATTGTGACGTCACAGGTGAGCGGTAAAATTAAATAAATGAAGTTGTAAAAAAATAATTCGGACTGGCCGGGTCTCGAACTTGATCGCCCGGTTAATTAAGTACCTAGTGCGTTAAGCCTCACAGGTACAACAATCTGCCGAAGGTATAAGCGAAATTTGTTCTGTGTAACTTGTGAAATTACATAAGTTAATGCCGATTGTTGCCTCTAGTACCGTCACACCTGCGCGAATCATTGAATTAAGTAAACGAATAAATATTATATTTAAATAAAATAATAAATATTTTAAATTAAGTTGTGTGTGTAAGCCGTGCATCAAAATTAGAAATAATGGCTAATTGAAGACTACAGAATAAGAAATTCACAGTCCTCTTATTTTATTCTATTCTTATAAAAAATTATACTTTATTTATATATTTTTGTAATTTTTTTTTTTTGAGTAAAATCAAAAGTAGTAAACGGTCGCATAACTTCCCTAGATTTCCTCTTGACTGATTTTTATTTCAAATACGCCATTGATATTCGCGAGTACAATCGCGAAATATTTTTAAATATCGAGTAATAAAATTCGAGTAAGATTTGAACCCCTTTGTCAAATGACGTTTTTTCTATAAAAATTATGCAGTATTGAAAGTATATCGAGGAAAATATCAAATTTCTTAGTAAAACATTTTGTTTCCTAGTCGATCTCCCGTTCATCAAATTATATATATATATATATATATATAGATATATATATATACATACGGTTTCCCTTGATCCATCCACACAAATGCCGGGACAGTTTCTTTTTTTTTATTAATGAAAAATACGTATTTATGCATTCCCGAGTATTATATACTCTTATATAATATATTTTAAATCAGCAGAAGCAAACTTAGGCGGAATAAAGAGAACTGGTAGAAAACCTTGGGTTTCAGACGATATATTGCAGCTGATGGATGAACGTAGAAAATATAAGAATGCTAGTGATGAAGAAAGTAAAAGGAACTATCGGCAATTAAGAAATGCTATAAACAGGAAGTGCAAACTGGCGAAAGAAGAGTGGATTAAAGAAAAGTGTTCAGAAGTGGAAAGAGAAATGAACATTGGTAAAATAGACGGAGCATACAGGAAAGTTAAGGAAAATTTTGGGGTACATAAATTAAAATCTAATAATGTGTTAAACAAAGATGGTACACCTATATATAATACGAAAGGTAAAGTCGATAGATGGGTGGAATATATTGAAGAGTTATACGGAGGAAATGAATTAGAAAATGGTTTTATAGAGGAAGAAGAGGAAGTTGAGGAGGATGAAATGGAAGAAACAATACTGAGATCTGAATTTAAAAGAGCATTAAAAGATTTAAATGGCAGAAAGGCTCCTGGAATAAACGGAATACCTGTAGAATTACTGCGCAGTGCAGGTGAGGAAGCGATTGATAGATTATACAAACTGGTGTGTAATATTTATGAAAAAGGGGAATTTCTGTCAGAGTTCAAAAAAAGTGTTATACTAATGATACCAAAGAAATCAGGGGCAGATAAATGTGAAGAATACAGAACAATTAGTTTAACTAGTCATGCATCAAAAATCTTAACTAGAATTTTATACAGAAGAATTGAGAGGAGAGTGGAAGAAGTGTTAGGAGAAGACCGATTTGGTTTCAGGAAAAGTATAGGGACAAGGGAAGCAATTTTAGGTCTCAGATTAATAGTAGAAGGAAGATTAAAGAAAAACAAACCGACATACTTGGCGTTTATAGACCTAGAAAAGACTTTCAATAACGTAGACTGGAATAAAATGTTCAGCATTTTAAAAAAATTAGTGTTCAAATACAGAGATAGAAGAACAATTGCTAACATGTACAGGAACCAAACAGCAACAATAACAATTGAAGAACAAAAGAAACAAGCCGTAATAAGAAAGGGAGTCCGACAAGGATGTTCCCTATCTCCGTTACTTTTTAATCTTTACATGGAAATAGCAGTTAATGATGTTAAAGAACAATTTAGATTCGGAGTAACAGTACAAGGTGAAAAGATAAAGATGCTACGATTTGCTGATGATATAGTAATTCTAGCCGAGAGTAAAAAGGATTTAGAAGAAACAATGAACGGCATAGATGAAGTCCTACGCAAGAACTATCGCGTGAAAATAAACAAGAACAAAACAAAAGTAATGAAATGTAGTAGAAATAACAAAGATGGACCGCTGAATGTGAAAATAGGAGGAGAAAAGATTATGGAGGTAGAAGAATTTTGTTATTTGGGAAGTAAAATTACTAAAGATGGACGAAGCAGGAGCGATATAAAATGCCGAATAGCACAAGCTAAACGAGCCTTCAGTAAGAAATATAATTTGTTTACATCAAAAATTAATTTAAATGTCAGGAAAAGATTTTTGAAAGTGAATGTTTGGAGTGTCGCTTTATATGGAACTGAAACTTGGACGATCGGAGTATCTGAGAAGAAAAGATTAGAAGCTTTTAAAATGCGGTGCTATAGGAGAATGTTAAAAATCAGATGGGTGGATAAAGTGACAAATGAAGAGGTATTGCGGCAAATAGATGAAGAAAGAAGCATTTGGAAAAATTTAGTTAAAAGAAGAGACAGACTTATAGGCCAGATACTAAGGCATCCTGGAATAGTCGCTTTAATATTGGAAGGACAGGTAGAAGGGAAAAATTGTGTAGGCAGGCCAAGTTTGGAATATGTAAAACAAATTGTTAGGGATGTAGGATGTAGAGGGTATACTGAAATGAAACGACTAGCACTAGATAGGGAATCTTGGAGAGCTGCATCAAACTAATCAAATGACTGAAGACAAAAAAAAAACTGCTACGGAAATGTATACGCGAATGTAAAATGTGTTATTTTACTGAATCGGTTACATTTTATCGTCGATGGTCATGAAAACGTCTCCAGCATTATTCTGTTGTCGAGTTCCGTTAACAAAATATCCTACCGTGGCGAATATGTTTTATGTAAATAGGTAAAATCGGTTTAAAACGGCAAGATAACATCTTGTTTTACAACGTAAACATCCTGTTACGTCGATAAAAAATGCATTTGTTTATAACTTTATTTTTAGCGCTTACAATAAAATATATATTTTTAATGCTTTTTATAAAATAAAAAATAATCTGTTATACTCTGCGATCGTCTATTTAAAACCGTATCAAAGGATGTCGTATTTTTTTTAACGGTTATTTGTAGTTAATTTGTCTCGTGTTTTACAAGTATTTTTACTTCAATACAAAAACAAAATAGAAAATTATTTTTTTATACAAACTGTAAGAAATTTGAATAATAATATTTAATATTAAGAGAAATAGTACGCGATTAAATAATGCGATGGAGGGTATAATATAGCGTTTATCAATCTTTCAGTATTTGCCGCCCGATTTTCAATCATAATTTTCATCGCGCCCACTAACACACCCAACGCACGATGCCGTTACCAGCTGTCGCCAAGATGGCGACAGCTGGTAACGGCGTCGCACACAGGTCAGAATTGTAATAATAAACAAGCTTGGGTTATGTTGTTTATAACACCATTCACTGATTTGTTGACGAAACCTAGTCCGTTTAATGCGTTGTTTTTTTTTCGAACAACGTTGTGTCAATGACCTTGACTAAAAACTGAACAAACAGCCTTCACTAAACATATACCTTATATTCTGTAATATAAATTCATATTTTGATAAATAATTAAACGAGTCAATAATATAAATTAAATTAAAAATTCCAACCGTGTCTAAGATTCGAACCCGGGACTTTCCGGACGAAGCTTCTTACTTAGGAGGTCGGTACGGTTAAGTTGATGTTTGTTGATCTATTAAATAACATTATATTTTATGTTCTTATAAACATTAAAGAATTGCATAAATGTAGGAATGTAGGTTGTTTATAGCGTGTAACGCAACATTGTATTTATCTGGCCGTCTGTTACGTTATTTATTAGAAACATAAATAATCGATTTAATTATAAGTTTTACTGATTATTTTTTTTTTATCCTTAAATGCTTTATTTCAAAGTAAGTTTTTATAAACTTACTTTGAAATAAAGTATTCCTCGCTCGTTAAACTACACGTGTAGGATATTACGAGGTCGTATTGTAAATAAAACAGGAGAAATTTGATCTGTTATAATTTATTGTTAGATTTTTTTTTACTTTACAAAACGAATATATTTTATCGTAATATTTTTAATGTATTTATTAAAATTAAAGGAAATTATTAATATATTTTAAATAAAATATAATCGATATAAAATAATGGACTAATCTTGATTTAATTTAATTATATCGAACGTCTATATAAGAAATATGGATATTAATTTTGTTACTCGTTTAGAAGTGATGACCGTTACGTTAGCGGTTGTATTTGAATTGTACCATGGCGTGATCCGACGGTAGCCAATCAGACGCGAAGGAAGACAGCTGGCCGTTCTGTTGTTCGTATTTAACAGAGGGACAGCGCGACAGAGGCGCAGCGGGTCAGTGAGGGGGGTGATTCCCCTCACTGTCTCACTCCACTCTGGCATTAGTAACCGACTGACATATCTTTTCTTTTGGCGCGTCATCAAAAAATCAAACGAAAAAATAATTATCTCTAAAATTCGTCTTTGTAAAATAATCCTCCATCAGCTATGACCGATAGAATTTTATAAATTATATTTGTCATCGGCTATTGAACTATTTTGTTTTTTTATTTATTAGTATAAAAAAATATTTTATTACATTTATTTATAAACATTTTGTTTTAATCGCAATCTGGATTTTTTTAAATGTATTTTAATAATATATCGCAAGCCATGTATTTACAATAAATTAAATAAAACTTAGATAACGATGATGAAAGATTAGCTTTTAATAAAATATTTCAAAGCAACACAGTGTGATTTGACCCACTGTAAATGAAATCGGGTATTACCCGATTTCATTTACAGTGGGTCAAATTTTCATTAGAATAATAATTCTAATGAAAATTTATTATCTAATTAGACGGTCCAAACATTTTACATTATGTATAACAGAAATTTTACTATTATTGACAATTATATTTATATATTTCTTACTGAGAAGTGGATCACGCAAAATTTATCCGTATTTAAAAAAGTTAGGATTTGCACGGCGTATCGATAACTTTATGTAAGAATTCAGTTTCCACGAGATGGTTTACAAAGGTTTATTCTGTTTTGTGTTGTTTATGTTTGTCGAACATGTCCAAGTTGCTTGATACAGTGAAATGTAGAACAGACTACAATTTAATTGTATACTCAAATTTGTGACGGCATATATTTAAGTAGGTTTTCAAACAGTGAGAGTTATTTTCTATAGTAATATCTGTAATATCACTAAACAAACTTTCAAAGTTCTGAAAAAAAATTTGTTTTTTCTAAGTATACTTCTGTAAAATACGTTTGGAAAAATTCATTCTGTTCTTCGATAAACGGTAAAATTAATATTTTTCACGTTTCAGGGACGGCCCTTGGCGGTAGGCAAGGTAAGCGATTTATTACTTCAATTTTAAGTCGCTCACCCGGTATTACAATAATGAAAAAGCTGCGTCTGAAGACTTTGTATGTTTCTCAAAACTCTGTATAAGTGTATATTTATTTATACATCTATTCAAATATTAGACATATATACATATAGTTTTATCAAGCTGGAACATTCGATTTTATTAAATAATAGAAAGCAGATTATGATAAAAGCCAAGTGTTTAATAAAAATAAAAAATTAAATGAAAATGTAAATATAAATAAAATAAATTTAATAAATAAATTCTTTATAGTAATAAAAGCTTTAATAAAAAAAACGGTAGTTCAATAGTAGCCAATGATAAAATAAAACGATTATTTATAAAATTGTCATACGCTGACAGACGACTTTTGTTAAGGGGAATTTAGAGGTAATTCTTTTTACGTTTAATTGTTTTGGGATGACGCAACAATCTGTCAGACTGTGTCTAGACGACGATTGGGTGACGGCGTGAGGGGGGGGGGATGAACAAAACGTTGCCGCACTTGGCGGCAACGATGGCAAGGGGAAAGAAGAAGTCAGGTTAAATGGCAACATAACATCTGTCTATCACAATTAGTACCGTTTCATATACAAACTCCCTATTAAAAATAATACTCTATATTTTAACCGAAGTGAACGGGTGTCAAATAATTTTGAAGTAATTTTCAGTTTCGGTAAACTTTATTATCTCTTAATAAATCAATAATTTAATATTTATTATTAATAAATTTATTTATTTGTTTAGTCACACACGCGCGCACAATTTTAATTATATATAAATACTGAAATATACTTTTCTATATTAACATAATTTTTTTCTCACTCAAAATCTGTTTTAGCTAAACCTTTGTAATTACAAAAATATAAATTGATAAAATTTCCTATTTTTTTTTTTTTTTTATAAACTTCGTTAAAATTCTATTGGTAGCTCCGTTCCTTTCCTACTGAAAAATTATAATTCTCCACAATTAAAAAAAATATATATATATATATATATTAATGAAAAATTATAAGTTAAAATTAAAATTTTTCCTTGAACTAAAGGCTTTACCGTAAAGAAGAAAAACAATAAAATACATATACCTAAAAATTTCGAAGCCAAAGTAAAAAATAGCCTTATTCTCGCTCACCATTTTATAACTGGTAGGTACAATTATAAACGAATCTACTACGGGAATATCTACACAAAATACTTATGCCGATCGTGAGAAAATTTATAAATTTAAAAACTCGCATGAAAATACCTTTCATTCATTTACACGAGGTGAATTGACATATGCGAATTTCGCTTGCGGTGGTATCTCGAGAACGGTTGGACCTAGACGCATGAAACTACTGGCTATCGTTCCAGGAACTTGGAAAGTACCCTTTCGAATAAGCCTTTCAAAATTGCGTTAAAAATCGTCTAGACGCGCCGTTTTTTGAGATACGCTCTTTTTTAGAAATCATTTAATATAAGATATTACCCGTTTCTTATGTATAATATATATAAGATAAAGTTCATTAGCTATCTCAACAATAAAAGAAAAATTTAAAACCTTTTATCACATATCTTCCCGATTTCGCTGAAAGTAATGATGCCCGATTTATTTTCAAAAATTGTTATAAATTTAAAAGCGATCAGAACTGTTAACTGAACGGTTACTAGATAATAAATACTTATCTGTATTTTATTTCATCATCAAATACAAAAAATATTTGAGAAAAGGACGTATCTCGAGTACGGTTGGACCTAGACGCATGAAACTACCGGCCATCGTTCCAGGAAGTTAGAATGTTTGTCCAGGAAGACACAATTAGTTTGTCCTGGATAATCTCAAGATCTAACGGGCCGATCTCACAGAATCCTTCACAATTTAAAAATGTCTTCCTGAGTGAAAGACCTATGATAATTTCGTGACACTGCCTATTCCCCTTAAATTACTATTATTCTGATAGTTTTACTACAAAATCTAACAGTACGCTAGGAATGTCTCAAAATGAAAAACAGTTTACCAGATATATATATTTGTGATGCATAATTCCTTCTTAAACACATAATTAATTAGATAAATCACTGCTGATAAGAATCGCTGAACCCGTTCCTGGAATCAAACCAGAACCTTCGACATGTTTGTTTGATCCAGTCAACCCACTGAAGCGATTTTTTTGTGCCTTATAATTCACTTTAAAAGGAAAATCAATTAAAAAAATTACCGGTAAATTTTTTTAAAATGTTACGAATAAAATTAAAAATATTTTAACGCTCGTTCTGAATATTTTCAAGGAAAAATTAATTTTCGTATAATTTACGAGTAATTTTTGTTTAAATTTTTAATTATGAGTAGTTAACGGTATGTTTTGTGACCGATAAGATATGCCGAATGATGCCGGGATTCGAACCCAGGATTATTGGTGTATCAGTCGGTTAATTTACCAACCGATCGATCTAAAGGTCATTAAATCTTCCTAAAAATCATTTTCCTCTTTAAAAAAAATGATAAACTAAAAAAAAATTAAATTAAATTTGGAAAATGTATGTGATGATACCGAGCCCTTACCGGGAGTCGAACTCTGAACCTTACGTGAATTATAAAGTATTGGTTGCTCTTTTACAAACTCACTACCGATCATATTTTAATAAAAAAATAATTGTAAGAGAGGAAAGAGATTTTACATAAAAAGATGTACATATTTATGTTTAGAAAGGCTCCTGGAATAGACGGAATACCTGTAGAATTACTGCGCAGTGCAGGTGAGGAAGCGATTGATAGATTATACAAACTGGTGTGTAATATTTATGAAAATGGGGAATTTCCATCAGACTTCAAAAAAAGTGTTATAGTTATGATACCAAAGAAAGCAGGGGCAGATAAATGTGAAGAATACAGAACAATTAGTTTAACTAGTCATGCATCAAAAATCTTAACTAGAATTTTATACAGAAGAATTGAGAGGAGAGTGGAAGAAGTGTTAGGAGAAGACCGATTTGGTTTCAGGAAAAGTATAGGGGCAAGGGAAGCAATTTTAGGCCTCAGATTAATAGTAGAAGGAAGATTAAAGAAAAACAAACCGACATACTTGGCGTTTATAGACCTAGAAAAGGCTTTCGATAACGTAGACTGGAATAAAATGTTCAGCATTTTAAAAAAATTAGGGTTCAAATACAGAGATAGAAGAACAATTGCTAACATTTAAAGGAACAGTAATAATTGAAGAAAATAAGAAAGAAGCCGTAATAAGAAAGGGAGTCCAACAAGGATGTTCCCTATCTCCGTTACTTTTTAATCTTTAAATGAAACTAGCAGTTAATGATGTTAAAGAACAATTTAGATTCGGAGTAACAGTACAAGGTGAAAAGATAAAGATGCTATGATTTGCTGATGATATAGTAATTCTAGATGAGGGTAAAAGAGATTTAGGAAGAACAATGAACGGCATAGATGAAGTCCTACGCAAGAACTATCACGTGAAAATAAACAAGAACAAAACAAAAGTAATGAAATGTAGTTGAAATAACAAAGATGGACCGCTGAATGTGAAAATAGGAGGAGAAAAGATTATGGAGGTAGAAGAATTTTGTTATTTGGGAAGTAAAATTACTAAAGATGGACGAAGCAGGAGCGATATAAAATGCCGAATAGCACAAGCTAAACGAGCCTTCAGTAAGAAATATAATTTGTTTACATCAAAAATTAATTTAAATATCAGGAAAAGATTTTTGAAAGTGTATGTTTGGAGTGTCGCTTTATATGGAAGTGAAACTTGGACAATCGGAGTATCTGAGAAGAAAAGATTAGAAGCTTTTGAAATGCGGTGCTATAGGAGAATGTTAAAAATCAAATGGGTGGATAAAGTGACAAATAAAAAGGTATTGCGGCAAATAGATGAAGAAAGAAGCATTTGGAAAAATATAGTTAAAAGAAGAGACAGACTTATAGGCCACATACTATGGCATCCTGGAATAGTCGCTTTAATATTGTAAGGACAGGTAGAAGGGAAAAATTGTGTAGGTAGGCCACGTTTGGAATATGTAAAACAAATTGTTAGGGATGTAGGATGTAGAGGGTATACTGAAATGAAACGACTAGCACTAGATAGGGAATCTTGGAGAGCTGCATCAAACCAGTCAAATGACTGAAGACAAAAAAAAAAATTTATGTTTCATAAAAAGTACAGCCAGTAAATTTATAAAAATATTTTTACAAATTTATTAAGATGTTTATTTGTTACTTTCATTCCTTTTATGAAATACACTGATTACATCAGTACAGTTAAATTCGATATACCATATATTTTATTTCCTTTGTTAATTAAGGGTCAGATAACCAAACATATAACTTGTTTCGTTTTATTTATTTTTTCGATAATATTTCTCTGCTATTTGATACAGTATTAAGATAAATAATTAATTTATTTTGTAAAAATAAACAAGTGTAAACTTCTAACATTTTTAATCTAATAAATATTAAAAAATGGAGTATTTGAGTACACTAATTTAGTAAATAAATGGTAGTTTATAGTGTGTAAATAAAGACGGTTTTCTGTGTAATATCGCACTTAATAAAATCTTGTATGTGTGAAATTTTATTAAGGTAACTTGAAGTAAATTTACATTATACTGAAGTATGTTCTCTTTAGTAATTCTAATCTTTCTATGAAAGAATTTCTATTAAAAAGATTGCTTAATTTACTCGTATTTTATTTGAATAATACAAACAAAGAATAAAACAATTGCAAATTATTGTTTAAAAAATTGTAATAATATTAAAACAAAATAAATAAAACTCACTGTAATCAGTAATATCTCAATAAATAGAACAGTTGGATGACGGTTACTAGTGGATTACGTTAGGTTAAACACACTGTTCACTCGAAGCATTAACTGACTGTGTTTGAGTAATACAAGACAGACGGCTGGCTGCGTGTCATTTTTTTTACTTACACTCATAATGTTTCTCTGCCTACTCAAGGTCGTTGCCGTGGCAACGACCTTGATAGACATTCAACACCACTATTTTTAAACAACAATAATGAAAAATTATCATCTAAACTTTGGTTCACAAACTGTTTCATTCCCTATCAATTTTTTTTTAACAATAGACCATTATGCGTTGTCTAATATTAAATTATTTTTGTTATTTTTAAAACTTATTGTCAATCTTGCGGAAATTATAATTACATAAAATATTAAAGAGAATAACTTTTCACTTAAACTTTGATTTTCACTTATTTAATTACGTTTAATAATCCGTTTTCCTCAGAAAATCACTGAAATTAATTTAAGATAATACAATTCTAATTGAAAATAAAAATTTAAAGCATTTTTTAGTGAAAAAAATTATTAATTACATTTAAAAAATAAATTATATTGAAAGTAACACCGTATTGAATGCAGGTATTGAATATGACTGATAAAAGTTTCACATACTTAGCATACGACGAGCCCCATCTTACAATTCCAGCAATATTTGGTCATCCCTTGCCGTAAGGGTTGGTCATATCAAAAATTGTTTCAGACAAAAGTTTTAAGTAATTTTTAGAGGACTAACGACCATTTTAAACCGATTCGATACTGTGCCTATTAAGGGAGGTATGATTTTTTTTGTCTTGAAAAACCCCATTTTTCCATCCCCTGGGCTAATAGTTGGTGATATCAAAAAAATTTACTTATATAAGTTTTAGGCCCTTATCCAAAGAATAGTAGGAACTTTAAACAAATTCGATATTTTACTTAATAAGAAAGTTATAACGATATATTTTTTATTTCGAAAAAAACACCCCATTTCCAACCCCATGGTCCGTTTTTTAAAAAATTAAATGGCAGAAAGGCTCCTGGAATAGACGGAATACCTGTAGAATTACTGTGCAGTGCAGGTGAGGAAGCGATAGAGAGATTACCCAAACTGTTGTGTAATATTTATGAAAAAGGGGAATTTCCATCAGACTTCAAAAAAAGTGTTATAGTTATGATACCAAAGAAAGCAGGGGCAGATAAATGTGAAGAATACAGAACAATTAGTTTAACTAGTCATGCATCAAAAATCTTAACTAGAATTTTATACAGAAGAATTGAGAGGAGAGTGGAAGAAGTGTTAGGAGAAGACCGATTTGGTTTCAGGAAAAGTATAGGGACAAGGGAAGCAATTTTAGGCCTCAGATTAATAGTAGAAGGAAGATTAAAGAAAAACAAACCGACATACTTGGCGTTTATAGACCTAGAAAAGGCTTTCGATAACGTAGACTGGAATAAAATGTTCAGCATTTTAAAAAAATTAGGGTTCAAATACAGAGATAGAAGAACAATTGCTAACATTTAAAGGAACAGTAATAATTGAAGAAAATAAGAAAGAAGCCGTAATAAGAAAGGGAGTCCAACAAGGATGTTCCCTATCTCCGTTACTTTTTAATCTTTAAATGAAACTAGCAGTTAATGATGTTAAAGAACAATTTAGATTCGAAGTAACAGTACAAGGTGAAAAGATAAAGATGCTACGATTTGCTGATGATATAGTAATTCTAGATGAGGGTAAAAGAGATTTAGGAAGAACACTGAACGGCATAGATGAAGTCCTACGCAAGAACTATCACGTGAAAATAAACAAGAACAAAACAAAAGTAATGAAATGTAGTAGAAATAACAAAGATGGACCGCTGAATGTGAAAATAGGAGGAGAAAAGATTATGGAGGTAGAAGAATTTTGTTATTTGGGAAGTAAAATTACTAAAGATGGACGAAGCAGGAGCGATATAAAATGCCGAATAGCACAAGCTAAACGAGCCTTCAGTAAGAAATATAATTTGTTTACATCAAAAATGAATTTAAATGTCAGGAAAAGATTTTTGAAAGTGTATGTTTGGAGTGTCGCTTTATATGGAAGTGAAACTTGGACGATCGGAATATCTGAGAAGAAAAGATTAGAAGCTTTTGAAATCAGATGAGTGAATAAAGTGACAAATGAAGAGGTATTGCGGCAAATAGATGAAGAAAGTAGCATTTGGAAAAATATAGTTAAAAGAAGAGACAGACTTATAGGCCACATATTGAGGCATCCTGGAATAGTCGCTTTAATATTGGAAGGACAGGTAGAGGGGAAAAATTGTGTAGGCAGGCCACGTTTGGAATTTGTAAAACAAATTGTTAGGGATGTAGGATGTAGAGGGTATACTGAAATGAAACGACTAGCACTAGATAGGGAATCTTGGAGAGCTGCATCAAACCAGTCAAATGACTGAAGACAAAAAAAAAAAAAAATGATTTTTTTTGTCTTCAAAACCCCATTTTTCCACCCTCTGGGCTAATAGTTGGTGATATCAAAAAAATTTACTTATATAAGTTTTAGGCCCTTATCCAAAGAATAGTAGGAACTTTAAACAAATTCGATATTTTACTTAATAAGAAAGTTATAACGATATATTTTTTATTTCGAAAAAAAACACCCCATTTTCCAACCCCATGGTCCGTTTTTGCCCATTAATTTATTCGACCGAGAGTTTGGATTTTTGGTTATAGTTCATTATTTTGTGAAGAAAAACAATGACACAAATAAATAAATAATATGAAAAAAAAAATTTAAAACATCGCTCTTAAATTAAACTCACTAAAAGTAAAAAATAATTTTAGGACGGTATCTCAGAATGGATTTGACAACAAACTTTTATTGTGATATTTAAGATTATGTGAAAGTCGTAGCTTCAAATTAAAAATTTGATTTTTTTGTCAATTTTTTCTTATGCGTGTGTGCCCCCCCACCCCCACTCTTAAGGTCATTCATCACGCATAAGAAAAAATTGGCAAAAACATCAAATTTTTAATTTGAAGCTACGACTTTCACATAATCTTACATATGACAATAAAAGTTTGTTGTCAAATCTATTCTGAGATACCGTCGTAAAATTATTTTTTACTTTTAGTGCGTATAATTTAAGAGCGATGTTTTAATTTTTTTTCTTTCAACGTTTTATGGCATTTAATATAAGAGTGGTTTTTAAAAACTTCTTTTATATATTTTTTATTTTCTGTTTTTTACTCTTCATAAGTTTATAATTTACAGCTGCGCTAGCGCACAGGTTTGGGCGTATTTATCGAAAGATCGGATCGATACGTTTTACGGTTGGTGAGTGCAATCAAAACATAGGACTAAACGATTTAATTTCCGGATAACCAACATCCGGTCGATCAAGAGTGTTTGCGATGCGTTAACCACTTAGCACTCGACCTGCCGATACATACGCCGTTTGAATCGTGAAAATCGGACGAGCGGTTGCCGAGATATTACGGCAACCGCTTATTGAAGATTTGAGTTGATTCTCGTTTTGGACAGAAATTTGTCACTTAAAAAAAAAAAAAAAAAAATTTCTGTAACATAAAGGGATCAATTTTCAGTTACATTGTACATAATCATGGTCAACGACTATAAACATTATAATCGCAATCTCTACTGGTTTCTTATACAAATAAATATTTTTTACATCGACATCTATATATAAATTCATAATAAAAGATTTTATTATGAAGGTGTTAGGTTCGAGTCTCGTGGTTAGACAAAACCATCGGCAGTTGTTTAGCTAGGTTTCATACATTAAAAAAAGTCTTGAATTCAATTTTTGACTTACAAGTATTTTTTTTCAATAATTTCAATCGAAATAATGGCCACAACCTATATAAAAAAATAAATACATCGGTGTTGAAAACGTTTGTAGTGTTAAAGGGTTTAATTTTATATTTTTGGTTAGTTATAATTTTATAAAATACAGTAAGTGATGCATTTACGTTCTAACTGTGTAACCTTGAAAGGTTGTATGTAGCGGAAGTAAGGATTCGGTTTCCTAGCAACCGCGGGTACAGAGTTGCCAGACTTACAACCTGCAACAGACATTGCCAGATTCATAGCTGTCTAACCTTGAAAGGTTGTAATAGACAAAGTGAGGACGGGAATTCGGTTTCCTAACAATACGTTACATACAGATAGACAGCGGGTGAATAAAAATTGTTATGTCTTCCGCGTTTACTAAAACAAATACTCTACTGACGCGTCAAAATGCATCTATTAACAAATTTGAATCGACAGCATATCAACGTTAAATTATTTTTAATTTTTTTTATTATGAAATTAATATTTTAGCATATTCAAAATACAAAGGCTGTCTGGGATTCGGCACCTTTCAGCAACATTTTTATTTTAAAACTGATTATTTTTATAAACACAAGAGTCAACATTGTATTAATCTTTTATATTATACGTATTTTAAAGTTTATGTAATTTAACATTACATATTGTGTAGGGTGCTGATGAGATCATAAAATAATAATAATAATGAAAATATTTTATATTGAAACGATTTTTTATACTTTCTTGCATTAGAGAAACGGGAAACATATGCTTAGATTTAATACATAATTTACGACGCAAATAAGAATCATAATGTTATTATATAATTTTTTTCATAATTTACATTATACTACACACTCGCACATTTACACTCCAATTTTTTTTTTTTGTCTTCAGTCATTTGACTGGTTTGATGCAGGTCTCCAAGATTCCCTATCTAGTGCTAGTCGTTTCATTTCAGTATACCCTCTACATCCGACATCCCTAACAATTTGTTTTACATACTCCAAACGTGGCCTGCCTACACAATTTTTCCCTTCTACCTGTCCTTCCAATATTAAAGCGACTATTCTAGGATGTGGCCTATAAGTCTGTCTCTTCTTTTAATTATATTTTTCCAAATGCTTCTTTCTTCATCGATTGGCCGCAATACCTCTTCATTTGTCACTTTATCCACCCATCTGATTTTTAACATTCTCCTGTAGCACCACAATTCAAAAGCTTCTAATCTTTTCTTCTCAGATACTCCGATCGTCCAAGTTTCACTTCCATATAAAGCGACACATCCTTGTTGGACTCCCTTTCTTATTACGGCTTCTTTCTTATTTTCTTCAATTATTACTGTTCCTTTAAATGTTAGCAATTGTTCTTCTATCTCTGTATTTGAACCCTAATTTTTTTAAAATGCTGAACATTTTATTCCAGTCTACGTTATCGAAAGCCTTTTCTAGGTCTATAAACGCCAAGTATGTCGGTTTGTTTTGCTTTCATCTTCCTTCTACTATTAATCTGAGGCCTAAAATTGCTTCCCTTGTCCCTATACTTTTCCTGAAACCAAATTGGTCTTCTCCTAACACTTCTTCCACTCTCCTCTCAATTCTTCTGTATAGTTAAGATTTTTGATGCATGACTAGTTAAACTAATTGTTCTATATTCTTCACATTTATCTGCCCCTGCTTTCTTTGGTATCATAACTATAACACTTTTTTTGAAGTCTGACGGAAATTCCCCTTTTTCATAAATATTACACACAATAAAAATTATGAATTATTATAAAGCTAATCATCGATTTTTATTTCTCGTCATAATATCTAAAACTTCATTAGGATTAACAGTAATATCTCTATGTACTGACAAATAAACTAATGAACATAATCGCCCGACCACTTCGTTTGGGACTATAGCCCTCTAGAGAGAGAGAGAGAGAGAGAGAAAGTTTGGTGAAGATAGCTCAGTAGTAGAACATTTATTGTCCAATCCGAAAGTACCTGGTTAGAATCCGTAAATATATTTTACCCTCCTTAATGATACTCGCAACAATTCAATTGTAATTAGTGTCTCTTCTTCAGTAACGGTGTCCGAGAATAATGATTAGGTGCGGTGCTAGGGTCAAAACTCGTTATCTACCATTCGGTTCAGCAGATTATTTAGTTTCTTTAATTATATATTTTCAAATTACTTACTGGTAAGCTTTTGAGAATGGAGGTACGGATAATCGAGATTTTGATAGATGTTAATTAATGAATATGTTTATTTTGAATATATTTACTTTTCTATTTTCCAACAAAGGAAGTTTTTTTTTGATACTATTAATAATTCATAAAAGTAAATTTTACAATAAAAAATATGTGCATATTTTACGGATAAATGAATGCGGAAGTCCGGATAATTGATAGTCGGATTATAAAAATTACTGAGTATAATTGTATCATTTAAGTTTTTTTTTTATCGCGGTAATCGGAGCGGAAATGTAATTATATTAATTATCTAATAGTTTCTTTTTTATTATCTGCTTCTACAAATCGTACTTGTCTATGTGAGAGAGAGATATATATAGAGGGAGAGGAAGAGAGAGTATGAGTATGGACGTGTTTTTTTGACCTCAATATCTATTCGCTAGAAAAAATTACAAAAATGTATATTTCTATGAATATAAAATATTAACACTCTGATGTTATTTTACTGAATCGGTTACATTACTCAAAACTGTCTTCGGCATTATTCTGTTGTACAGTTTCATTAACAACATATCCTAGCCTGGTGGCATGTTTTAAATAAATAGATAAAATCTGTTGAAAACACCAAGATAACATCTCCTTGTTTTACAACGGCCATATTAATTTGCTGTTATAATTCTATCTGCTCCAGATTTTATTGTTGTTATAATACATCTAAAATACCTCAGATAGTAAAATTAACGGTCAGAATTATCTTTCTCTGAGAGTAATAATGCTCACTATATTAAGTTCTTACACGCACAATATTATCTGCATTTTGGGAAACCATTTATTTCCAGTCTTCACTTTTCCTTGTAAGCCTAACATGAGAATTTGTTATTCTTAAGTTGTTTTCAGAAGCGACTCGTGTCGTGTCAGATCAGTTTCAACCATTAGATAAATTAATTTTTTACACACACACCCATACAGGCTGGTACGAACTGAAGAGTTTTGATTATAATTTCAAGGTGATCGAATATTCCGTAAACGGATGTGGTTAAATATTAATTTATCTGTTGGCTTCTGTTTAGAAGCCCTCTCCATAAGTCATTCGTGTACCGTCGGCCGTATTTTTATTTTATTTTAAATAACGCTTTGTGTTACGTATGTTTATGATATATAACTTTTATATACTGATTTGACCGCCAGAATGTATTTAAATAAATAATTTGTTTATTATTATAACAGTTAACACCTTGGAAATCAACTTAGTTAAGTACACCTGGTTACTTCGTATCTATAATTTTTTTCTCGGGAAATCATTGAAATTATTTCAGATGGTACAATTCTGATCGATTAAAGCCAACCGAATCCCAACTGTCTGTTAGAAATTCCTTTTTTAGTTGTAAAACTTATTTATTAAACCAAAAATTACCATTTTAATCATTATTATTATTATTGAAAATATTTTACGATTATATATACTGTTTGATTGAAAATTTAAACCAAATAATTCACCGTTAATATAGAAGTATTAGTAAAAAAAAACCATTAAAACAAAATAAAAATATATTTAAAACATCGGTAGAGAAAAAGTGCGGTGTAACTTTGTTCAGCGTGACTGCGGGAAATTTTCAATTTTTTTTTCTCCCTTTGTCTTTTTTTTAAATTGTTTTGTGTGCATTATTTACCGGCTGGCTGCTTTACCCGGCGCTGTAAGTCCGATTATATTTCATTCATTATTTCTCTCTTTTTACCCGATTCGTACCGCAATAAAAATATGCGATAGGTTTAACTAACTAGAAATTATTGAACCCTGCATTTTAAAACTGCACGGGAAGATTTTGATAAAAATGTAACATCAATTTTAACTAATTCAAACCCAACAAATGCAGGAATTTTAGAGCTACATAAATATATAAATAAATTTCTCATCTCAAGAACACAAAATCCTCTCTCTTAGTGGAAATAAAGGAGATTAATTTATCCAAGATTATTCAAAATAATGCAAACTAGACTTTCCATTCCTGCAACCGCTGTTTCCAGTGAACGACTTTTTTCAAAAGCGGAACAGTTAATAACTAAAAGTCGTAGTAGACATACTTCAAAGAATTTCGAAAAAAAAAAATATTTATACATGTAAATATGTAAAATACTATACAGTTTATTTGAAAAGTATTAACTTTTTATTTTCCTTAAATTTTTACTATTATTTTTCTTTTTTTTTGTGATAATAGAACCACAATTTTACAACACAACAATTTTAAAAACAAAATTTTGTGTTTGTCTATGTAAGTAACTCTGCGGTTAATAAAAACTTAAAAGTAAATTTAAATGAAAACTATCGATGTGATAAAAAAAGCAAAAACGGAATGAATGGCTCGCTCAAAGTAAAGTACAGTACATGCTATATTATTTTTAATTATTGATTTTGCATGTATAATTTGTTATTGATGTCAACTTAATTTATGTCATGATTAATAAATAATATTCATTTTGTCATGTATAAATTTATTGAAATTAGTTACGATAAATTTTTTTTTTTTTAGATTTTTTTTTTGTCTTCAGTCATTTGACTGGTTTGATGCAGCTCTCCAAGATTCCCTATCTAGTGCTAGTCGTTTCATTTCAGTATACCCTCTACATCCTACATCCCTAACAATTTTTTTTACAAATTCCAAACGTGGCCTGCCTACACAATTTTTTCCTTCTACCTGTCCTTCCAATATTAAAGCGACTATTCCAGGATGTGGCCTATAAGTATGTCTCTTTTTTTAACTATATTTTTCCAAATGCTTCTTTCTTCATCTATTTGCCGCAATACCTCTTCATTTGTCACTTTATCCACCCGTCTGATTTTTAACATTCTCCTATAGCACCGCATTTCAAAAGCTTCTAATCTTTTCTTCTCAGATACTCCGATCGTCCAAGTTTCACTTCCATATAAAGCGACACTCCAAACATACACTTTCAAAAATCTCTCTCTCTGTCTCTCTCTCTCTCTCTCTCTCTCTCTCTCTCTGTCTCTCTCTCTCTCTCTCTCTCTCTCTCTCTCTGTCTCCCTCTCTCTCACTCTCTCTCTCTCTCTCTCTCTCTCTCTCTCTCTCTCTCTCTCTCTCTCTCTCTCTCTCTGTCTCTCTCTCTGTGTGTCTCTCTCTCTGTCTCTCTGTGTCACTCTCTCTCTCTCTCAATGACTTTCTCTTTCTTCCTCACTCTTTCTATATCTCTTATTCTTTCTCCCTCTGTCTCTCTGTTTGTCTTTATCTCATACTCTTTCTCTCTGTCTCTCTGTTTGTATTTTTCTCTCTCTTTCACTCTTTCTGCCTCCCATTGTTTCTTTTTCTCTCTCTCTGTGTCTGTCTCTCATTCTCACTTTCTGTCAGTCTGTCTCTCTCTCACTAATTCTCTCCTCTTTATTATTCTCTCTATGAGTTTCCTTCTCTCTTTCTCTATCTGTGTTCCTCTATCTGTCTCTGTCTCTCATTGTCACACTCTCTCTCTCTCTCTCATTCTCTGTCTCTCTCTCTCTCCCCCTCTCTCTTTCTGTCCCTCTGTCTCTCATTCTCACTCTCTGTCTTTCTCTCCGTCTGTCTCTTTTTCTGTCTGTCTATCTCTCTGTTTCTGTATGCCTTTCCCTCATTCTCTCTCTCTATCACTCTCTCACTCTCTCTTCTTGTGTCTCTCTGTTTGTTTGTCTCACTCTTCCTCAGTCTATCATTCTTTCTGTATGACTGATGTCACCTTCAAACGCTCACAATTTCAGCTAAGCTCTTATAGGCGTCATCCTTCAGGAGCAGATGGCCAGGATGACTGCTCATTGTCGCCACCAATGGCTCCTGCGGGACGCATTCCTGTTGTCTGAGGCCGGCATAGCTATAGTGTAATTTCTGAGCTGTATATATTATTAATTGTAAATATTGAGTGTAAATGTGTTATTTAAATATTGATGTGAATGAGAAGTGTACCTGTGACACGGATGGTGCTGATGTGATGCCTTTACGTTCATTTCAGTACCACTCTCCATGAGAGAGTGATTCTTTGGTGGGTTCCACCGCACAGGGAGTGAACCCCACGTACCCAGTATGTGCAGGCTGCTGGGTATTTGGTTCCGGCGAATTTTCCTAATTCGTATGGAAAAAAGCCAACCCTGGCGTCTGCTACAGAAAGTTCCTTGATCGTTCCCTTTTTAGGTTTAGTTGGTGGAAGGAATATGAATAGGTATTTTGGTTACCTATTCCTTCATTTGTAATTTACTTTCTTTTTCAGGTTTCTATAAATCCAGAATATTATTTTTATTATTATCTTTTACTAGTAATATTATCACAATTATGAGGATAATGTACAGTACCGGTGTTCAGGGGGTAGAGCCTTCTTGGCAGATAAGAATGGCGACCGAAGCAACGTTTGACTAGATATCTGGTGGGTTAAGCCTCGCGGCTACACCAGTCTGCCGAACATACAATTAAAATTTATCCTATGTAAATTGTGAAATTACAATACTTTAGTTAGGGTCGACTGTTGCCGTTACTACTGCTACACCTTTGACTAGGAACCTCGAACGTTAACACTCGCAGCTACACCAGTCTGCCAATGATAAAAGTGAAATTAGTTCTATGCAAATTGTGAAATTACAAGACTTTAGGTAGGCCCACGCCTACCAGTCAACGCTAGAAACTCTTCACTTTTGACTAAGTACTTGGTGCGTTAAGTCCCGCTGGCACACCAGTACGACTACCGTACAAGTGAAATGTGACCTATGGATGTACTGAAATTGCCATACCTTAGTTAGGGCCGACTGTCGTCGCTTGTACTGCTACACCTTTGACTAGGTACCTTGTGCGTTAAGTCTCGGCAGTTATACTAGTCCGCCGACCATACAAGAGAAATTTGTTCCATATTATTTTTGAAATTACCATACTTGAGTTACGACCGACTATCGACGGTAGAACTGCTATACCTCTGATTAAGTACCAGGTGTGTTAAGTTTCACGGCTACACCAGACTGTCAACCATAAAAATGAAATATAATTATGTAAGTTTTGAAATAAAAATACTTTAGTTAGAGCCGAATGTCGACGCTAGCATGGCAAAACCTCTTGACAATTTTCCTGGTGCGTTAAATCTCGCGTCTATACCAGTTTCCGACTTTACAGATGAATTTTGGCTTTTGGAATCTGTGAAATTACAATAGTTTAGTTAGGCCCGACTTTCGACACTACCACGGTAAAACCTCTGACTAGGTACCTGGTGCGTTAAGTCTCGCGGTTACACAAGTCTTCCGTCCATGCAACTGAAATTTTTTTTCTAAACAAGTTTTGAAATTACAATACTTTAGTCAAAGCTTGACTATCGACGCTAGCACTGCTACACCTTTGACTAGGTTCCTGGTGCGTGCGTTAACTCTCGTGCCTACACCAGCTGCTGACCATAAAAGTGAAATTTTTTCTATTTACTTTGTGAAATAAATATATAATTGTTAGGCCCGACTGTCTAGCACTGTGACGCTGCGTAAAGTCTAGCTGGTGCGTAAAGTTACGCGGCTACACCAGTCCGCTGATAATACAAGTGAAATGTGACTTATGTAAGTTGTAAAAATACCATGCTTAGGTTAGGCCCGACATTCGGCGCTAGTATTACTACTCATTTCACTAGATGCTTGGAGCGTTAAACCACGCAGCTAGACCAGTTTGCCGACCATAGAAGTGAAATTTGTTCTATGTAAGTTGCGGAATTACAATACTTTAATTAGGCCCGACTAGCGACGCTACCACTCCTACTCCTCTGAGTAAGTACATTATGCGTTAAGTCTCGCGGCTACACCAGTCTACCGACCGTACAAGTTTAATGTGACCTATTGAAGTTGGTTATACATATTGCCTATTCTAGAGCCGCTTGTTGTTACTGAATATTATCGTTCTCTGTATGAGTGTGTGTGCACGCACATACTCTCTCTCTCTCTCTCTCTCTCTCTCACTCTCTCTCTCTGTCTGACTCTCCCTCTCAGTCAAACTCTCTCTGTGTATATGTGTGTGCGTGTGTATCTGTCTCTCTCACAATCTCTGTGTCTCTCTCACCACTTTCTCTGTGCGCGCGCGCGCACACACACTCTCTGTCTCTTTCTCTCTCCGTGCATGTGTGTGTGAATGTTTCATTCTTTCTCTCTGTTCCCTTAAATTTTGAGAAAATTGAAATAAAACCTCTTTTTTTCATTTCAAATTATTTTATCATATCATAAAGGCATTTACATTTCGGTGAACAAAAATAATATTTAAACAAAATGCAGTAAATCATAAATATACTTTAATGGATTTAGAAAGACCATAAAATTAATAATATGATTCGAACCCCCCCCCCCCCGCCGATAGTGATCAATTTATTTTGTATATAATCGTATAATTGAGGGTACAAATTAAAATAAAGCAGTATATAAATTTTATGAATGAATTTATTCATACGTATTAGAACTTTTACAGTGCAATAAATTCATAAAATAAAAAGCTGAACTTTAAATTCACTTTTGTAATTTCCGCTTCCGTTCTTGGTATTTTTATTAAAATATTCCTTTCTTGATTGTAATTAGCATAAATTGTATTACACCCTACGATGTAATAAACAGGAAATTGAAATATATCATCTATTTAATGACAATTGAACTCCTACCAGAAAATAAACGCTGACAACACAGTTGTAGGATTTTCCAGTAACGCAAATTTTTTCTGATGCACGTCTTACACACACAACTTAATTTAAAATATTTATAATTTCATTTATATAAAATATTTATTTAAAAATTTAATTCAATGATTTTAGACTAAAGTGCGCGCGCATACCGTATTTTATGCACGCGTGGGTGGTGGTACTAGGGGTAACTATAAATACTTTTTTATACTTAAAATATTATTCATTAATTTAATTCTACCGCTCCATATTTATCTATAAATACAGGGTGATTCAAAAGGAAGGAAAACAAATATGGAAACTGATAACGCAACTTGAAATGTTCATATAAAATTAATATAGTGGTTTCTAAATCAGCCGATCTTGGTTTTAATTCCTGAAAAGGGTTCGATATTTTTCACAAATCATTTTAAACATATTATCTTAGGCTTGTCACCCATTGACAAACAGCATGAAACCAGTTCCCGACAAGAAGTTGTTTCCCTTTGGATGATAGCGAGGAAGTAAAAAAAAGCCGCAGTTTGTCGTTTGTTTGGGGTCAGTGGTCTTGTCTTGTGTGGTCTTGATATGTTGTCGAAGAATAACTACGGCTTTCTAACTATCACTAGTCCCCCGCCGGCAACCAACTCCTTGTCAAAAACTGGAAACATGCTGCGTGTCACCCAAAGGCTCAATGAGCCCAGTGTCTCAACTGGTGCCCAGCCACCCATTGGTGTGCCACGGTTTCATGACACAACCACCCAGTGACAAGCCTCGATGATGTAGTATCTGCTCTTTCAGAATAGTAAAGTAAAAATGAATTTTATATTAGTTTCACGTTTTAACTGTTGCTATGAAACAGTATTTATAATAATTTTATTGTTGCTTTTATTTTAATTTTATATACGTTGAATTATTATTTTTTTTAAATTTTATAAATTGATTTTGTTTTTGAATTTTTGTCTTTTTATTTGAATTTCTACTTTGTATCTCTCTCTTTCTATATATATATATATATATATATATATATGTATATATATATATATATATATATATATGTACTTAGTAAAGAGAAGTTGTATGTGTTTGTTTCTGATTGACTGTGTGTGTGTGTCGCTCCCTTCCTATTTCTCTCTCTCACTCTCTTTGTGTCTCTCTAGTCTGTGTGTGTGTCACTCTCTCACTGTGTGTCTGTCTCTGTTTCTCACGCTTTCTGTGTTTGCGTATGTCTGTGTGTGTATGTGTGTGTGTGTGTGTGTGTGTGTGTATATCTCTCTTCTCTCTCTCTGTTTGTATGTTTCTTACTCTCTCACTCTCTCGCTTCTTGTGTTTATGTATGTCTCTCTCTCCCTCCCTAACTGTGTGTGTGTGTGCCTGTGTCTCTCACTCTATCTCCCTCTCTCTGTGTTTGTGTATGTAACTCTCTCTCACTGTCTCTCTCTTCCTCTGTTTGTTTGTGTGTGTATATCTCTGACACTCTCCCAATCTCTCTCTCTCTCTCTCTCTCTCTCTCTCTCTCTCTCTCTCTCTCTCAATGTGTGTGTGTGTGTGTGTGTGTGTCTGTCTTTCACGCTTCCTGTATGTGTGTGTGTGTGTGTGTGTGTGTGTGTGTGTGTGTGTGTGTGTGTGTGTGTGTGTGTGTGTGTGTGTGTGTGTATGTCCCTCTTCTCTCGCCCCCTCACTCTCTCTCTGTCTCTCTCTACTCTGCTGTGTGTGTGTGTGTGTATGTGTGTGTATGTCCCTCTTCTCTCGCCCCCTCACTCTCTCTCTGTCTCTCTCTACTCTGTGTGTGTGTGTGTATGTTTCCTCTCATTCCCTCATTCTGTCTCTCTCTGTGTCTTTCTCTCTCTGGCTTCTTGTGTTTGTGTATGTCTCTCTCTCCCTAACTGTGTGTGTGTGTGTGTGTGTAGCTCTCTCTCACACACTTTCGTTCTCACTGTGTATGTATGTCTGTGTCTCTCACTCTCCCTCCCTCTCACTGTGTTTGTGTGTTTATCTCTCTCTCTCTCTCCCCCTACCACGCTCTCTCTGTGTGTGTGGTCTCCCGTGTGTATGTCTCTCTCTGTGTGTGTGTGTGTCGCTCCCTCACACACTATCTCGCTCTCAGTGTGTGTGTGTGTATGTTTCTCTCTCTCCCTATCTCTGCGTGTGTCGCTCTCTCTCACACTCTCTCCCTCTCTCTGTGTTTGTGTATGTATCTCTCTCTCTCTCTCTCTTCATCTGTTTGTTTGTGTGTTTCTCTCTGTTTCTCACGCTTTCTGTGTTTGCGTATGTCTGTGTGTGTGTGTGTGTGTGTGTGTGTGTGTGTGTGTATGTCTATCTTCTCTCTCTCTGTTTGTATGTCTCTTACTCTCTCACTCTCTCGCTTCTTGTGTTTATGTATGTCTCTCTCTCCCTCCCTAACTGTGTGTGTATGTGTGTGTGTGTGTGTCTGTGTCTCTCACTCTATCTCCCTCTCTCTCTCTCTCTTCCTCTGTTTGTTTGTGTGTGTATATCTCTGACACTCTCCCAATCTCTCTCTCTGTGTGTGTGTGTGTGTGTGTGTGTAAGTGTGTGTCTCTGTCTCTCACGCTTCCTGTGTTTTCGTATGTGTGTGTGTGTGTGTGTGTGTGTATGTCGCTCTCTCTCACACACTCTCTTGTTCTCAGTGTGTGTGCATGTTTCTCTCTCTCTCTCTCACTCTCTCTCTCTCTCTCTCTCTATCTATGCGTGTGTAGCTCTCTCTCACTCTCTCTCTTTGTGTTTGTGTATGTGTCTCCCTCTCTCTGTGTTTGTGTATGTATCTCTCTCTCTCTCTCTCTCTCTCTTCATCTGTTGTTTGTGTGTATATCTATTTGTATATATATATATCTATTTGTATATATATCTTATTTGTCTCTCTCTATCTCTCTCTGTGTGTGTGTCTCTCTCCCCCTCCCTATCTCTGTGTGTGTGTGTGTGTGTGTGTCGCTCTCTTTCACATACTCTCTCGTTCTCAGTGTGTGTGTGTGTGTGTGTGTGTGTATGTTTCTCTCTCTCTCCCTATCTCTGCGTATGTTTCTCTTATCTCTCTCTCTCTCTGCGTTTGTGTGTGTGTGTGTGTGTGTGTGTGTATGTCTCTTTCTGACTGTCTATCTCTCATTCTCACTCTCTCTTTCTCTCTGTGTTTATGTGTTTCTCATTCTTACACTCTCTCACCCTATCACTCTCTCTCTCTCTCTTCTCTTATTATGCTTGTCGAATCTCGAACACTCGATATTATTTACTCCCAATAAGATTAGGGTCTCCTATTCTGGTTCCGCTATATCATTTATGATTAGTTTAAAACAATATTATAAAATATCTTTCGTGTTCTTATATTTCTGTTCAATTACATATAAGATCTCATTTCCTTCATAAGAATAGAAAAAAGCAATCATTACTTGTAGATAAAACTAGCGTTGGTGCTGCTCCAAAAACCTTTTTATGGCTCATAAAAAAATTTGTTCAACAAATTTATAGGGAAAGGATTTTCTCAAATCTATATGCGATTAATATCGCTCCATTATCGATAGTTTTGGTTATTCAGATTGGGCCGCTTCTACATAAAAGTCGATGTTTCAATAAATTTTATCGAATTAAAACCACCATAATGTATTATAATACTTAATGAAGTATATAATCTTGTGCAGGTCTCAGGTCGACCATTCCTGAAATGTGTAGTTAATTGAATCCCAACCACTCAAAAATATCAGTAACTATGATCTTGTATTCAAATCCGTATAAAAGTAAGTGCCTTTACTAAGATATAAAACTAAGAACTCTCGATTTTGAAATCGGTTGATTTTCAATGACGATTTAACCACTAGTCTAACCCGGTGTGGTAAATGGATGAAAATTATTTCAGGAAATTTAGTGTTTAATGATTTTCTAACATCTATCTGCCATTATTAACGCTGCGACATCGATAATTTTAATTATTCAGATGGCCGTTTTAACATAGAAGTCGATGTATCGAAAAATATGATCGAATTAGTAAAATTTTCTTCTAAGTCTAATTTCTTATTATGTATTACAATGTCATAGTACGAAATTGTCGATGGTTAAAACCATCGAAAGGAAATTTGTTATTATAGCGGTAAAATACATTAAAATTGTTCACACAGCTCCTTTTACGTTGATTTATTGTTAACACGATTTTTTCATCATGGCAACTTTGAATGCTTATAACTCTATAATGAAGGATTTAATAAAAAAACCGGTTACACCATCGTTTTTCTTAGAAAATTGTAAATGGAAATTTGGTGTATTTAATCCATATTCGTATTTAAAAAAAAAATTACGTTTGATTCAACATGGCGGAAAAAATAAAAAAACTATCGTAATGTAGGTTTTTTTAAAAATCTATATAGAACTCCAGTTCTTTGGCTCTCCAAATATACCTGACGTAGCTTGGATTTTCTTCCGGAAGGGGGTGAGTGATAAGGGGGCTGATGAAGATGATAAAATAATAATAAGGGGGGTGGTCGGATATCTGGTGTAGCCGCGTGACTCAACACACCTAGAACCTCGTCAGATATCTTGCTGTGCTTGCTCCAATAGTCGGGCAGAACTAACCTATTGTAATTATAGAGCTTACAAAGAACAAATTTCACTTCTACGGTCGGCAGACTGGTGTAGCTGCGTAGTTTAACGCTTCAGGCACCTAGTGAAATGAGTAGTAATACTAGTGCCGACTTTCAGAACTAACCTATGTATGGTAATTTCGCAACTTACATAGGTCACATTTCACCTGTATTGTCGGCTGACTGGTGTAGCCGCGAGACTTAACGCACAAGGTATCTAGTCACAGGTGTAGCAGTGGTAGCGTCGACAGTCGGGACTAACTAAAGTATTGTAATTTCACAACTTACATGGAACGTATGGTTCACTTGTATGGTCGGCAGTCTGTTGTAGTTGCGAGACTTAACGCACCTGGTACATAATCAGAGGTCTAGTAGTGCTAGCGTCGATAGTCGCTAGACTGTGAATGAAAGACAGGTTTCTCCCCTCCTCCCTCTCACACTGTTTATCTGGTTTTCTCTCTCACCCTCTTTTTCTCTGACTAAATGTCTATCTTTGCTCGACTATTTTTCTTCAGGATATGTTAATGTATCAGTCCTGTTTCATCGCCCCATCTACAGGAATAAATGTTTCTTTCATATATGAAACATACCGAAAACATTTTTTTGGCTGGGTGTTCCTGGCATCCTAGTCGTCTCATCTCCCAGCTTACGAATCTAATTAGGTTATGAATGCTGCAAAAAAAGGAATAACTGCCGTATATCGAGCAATATCTGGACCTACAGTTGAGGTCCAGATTATTATAATTATACTTTGTAAAGCCAAAAAGGTTCTCTCTCGGCTTCCTTTTCTCTCCCCACACTCTCTCTCATCTGGATGTTGTTCTCTCTCTCTCTCTCCCTTCGACTCTATCTTTCATTCTCCCTGTCAGTCTCTCTCACTCTGTGGCTTTCCTTCTCTCGTTCTTTCTGTCTCTCTTTTGGTTGTCTTTCTCCCTCAGTCTCCCTCTGTACTTGTCTCTCATTCTCTCTCTCTCTCCGCCTCTGTCTCTGTCTTATATTCTCTATCTGTAGCTCTCCTTCTCTCTTTCCCTCTGTCACTCTCTTATCCTCTCACTGTAGCTTTCCTCCTCTCTTACCCTCTGTCACTCTTTGTGGCTGTCTTTCATTTTCTCTCTGTCTCTCATACTCTATCACTCACCCTCACTCTCTCTCTCTCAATTCCTCTGTCTCTCATTCTCTCTCTCGCGCTCTCTCTCTCTCTGTTTCTGTCCTTCATTCTCACTGTCTCTCTCTCATCCTTTCTCTCTGTAGCTTTCCTTCTCTCTTTCCCTCTGTCACTCTCTCTTCCTCTCTCTCTCTCTGGCTTTTCTTCTCTCTTACCCTCTGTCACTCTTTGTGGCTCTCTTTCATTCTCTCTCTCTCTCTCTCTGTCTCTCATGCTCCCTCACTCACCCTCACTCTCTCTCTCTCAATTCTCTGTCTCTCATTCTCTCTCTCAATTCTCTGTCTCTCATTCTCTCTCTCGCTCTCTCTCTCTCTCTGTTTTTGTCTTTCATTCTCACTGTCTCTCTCTCATCCTCTCTCTCTCTGGCTTTTCTTCTCTCTTACCCTCTGTCACTCTTTGTGGCTCTCTTTCATTCTCTCTCTCTCTCTCTGTCTCTCATGCTCTCTCACTCACCCTCACTCTCTCTCTCTCAATTCCTCTGTCCTTCTATCTCTCTCTTGCTCTCTCTCTCTCTCTGTTTCTGTCTTTCATTCTCACTGTCTCTCTCTCATCCTCTCTCTCTGTAGCTTTCCTTCTCTCTTTACCTCTGTCACTCTCTCATCCTCTCTCTCTCTGGCTTTCCTTCTCTCTTACCCTCAGTCACTCTTTGTGGCTCTCTTTCATTCTCTCTCTCTCTCTGTCTCTCATGCTCCCTCACTCACCCTCACTCTCTCTCTCTCAATTCTCTGTCTCTCATTCTCTCTCACGCTCTCTCTCTCTCTCTGTTTCTGTCTTTCATTCTCACTGTCTCTCTCTCATCCTCTCTCTCTGTAGCTTTCCTTCTCTCTTTCCCTCTGTCACTCTCTCTTCCTCTCTCTCTTTGGCTTTTCTTCTCTCTTACCCTCTGTCACTCTTTGTGGCTCTCTTTCATTCTCACTCTCTCTCTGTCTCTCATGCTCTCTCACTCACCCTCACTCTCTCTCTCAATTCCTCTGTCTCTCATTCTCTCTCTCGCTCTATCTCTCTCTGTTTCTGTCTTTCATTCTCACTGTCTCTCTCTCATCCTCTCTCTCTGTAGCTTTCCTTCTCTCTTTCCCTCTGTCACTCTCTCTTCCTCTCTCTGTCTGGCTTTTCTTCTCTCTTACCCTCTGTCACTCTTTGTGGCTCTCTTTCATTCTCTCTCTCTCTCTGTCTCTCATGCTCTCTCACTCACCCTCACTCTCTCTCTCTCTCTCAATTCCTCTGTCTTTCTATCTCTCTCTTGCTCTCTCTCCCTCTCTGTTTCTGTCTTTCATTCTCACTTTCTCTCTCTCATCCTCTCTCTCTGTAGCTTTCCTTCTCTCTTTACCTCTGTCACTCTCTCATCCTCTCTCTCTCTGGCTTTCCTTCTCTCTTACCCTCTGTCACTCTTTGTGGCTCTCTTTCATTCTCTCTCTTTCTCTCATGCTCTCTCACTCACCCTCACTCTCACTCTCTCAATTCTTCTGTCTCTCATTCTCTCTCTTGCTCTCTCTCACTCTGTTTCTGTCTTTCATTCTCACTGTCTCTCTCTCATCCTCTCTCTCTGTAGCTTTCCTTCTCTCTTTCCCTCTGTCACTCTCTCTTCCTCTCTCTCTCTGGCTTTCCTTTTCTCTTACCCTCTGTCACTCTTTGTGGCTCTCTTTCATTCTCTCTCTTTCTCTCTCTGTCTCTCATGCTCTCTCACTCTCCCTCACTCTCTCTCTCTCAATTCCTCTATCTCTCATTCTTTCTCTCTCTGTTTCTGTCTTTCATTCTCAGTGTCTCTCTCTTATCCTCTCTCTCTGTAGCTTTCCTTCTCTCTTTCCCTCTGTCACTCTCTCTCTGGCTTTCCTTCTCTCTTACCCTCTGTCACTCTTTGTGGCTCTCTTTCATTCTCTCTCTCTCTCTGTCTCTCATGCTCTCTCACTCTCTCTCAATTCCTCTGTCTCTCATTCTCTCTCTCTCTCTGTTTCTGTCTTCATTCTCTCTGTGTCTCTCTCATTCTTTCTCTCTCTGTAGCTTTCTTTCTCTCTTTTCCTCTGTCACTCTTTAAGGCTGTATTTCTCTTTCTCTCCCTGTCTCTCATTCTCTCTCTCTCTTTTTCTGTCTTCATTCTCTCTGTGTCTCTCTCTCTCTCTGTGGCTCCTTCTCTCTTTCCCTCTGTCTCTCTTTGTGGTTGTTCTCTCTCCCTCACCCTTTGTCACAGTTTCCCATTAACACTCCCTCTCCCTCTGTCTCAGTCTCTCTCTCTCCCTCTCCCTCTGTGGCTTTCCTTCTCTCTAGAGCGCCTGTCAGTAAAATTTTTAAAATCAGTAAATTTTTCTTAACGGTAATGCTTGGCTATTGCTAGATTTGAGTAAATATTTGTAGATTAAATGAACGCAACTGAAATTGTGTTTCTCCCCTTCTGTCTCTCTCTGTTTAGCTGGTTTTCTCTGTCACCTCTTTCCCTCTGACTCAATGTCTCTCTCAATGACTCTTGCTCTCTCAGATTGTCCCCCTCTCTTTAACACACCCTCTCTTACTGTCTCTCTCTGTCTTTCTCACTCTGTCATTCTGTTTGTTTGTCAGTCTTTTTCTCTCTCTCCCACTGTCTCTTTGTCTTACACTGTATGTCTGTCTGTCTCTATCTTTCTGTCGGTCTGTTTGTCTTTCTCTCTCTCTCTCTCTCTCTCTGAGTCACACTCACCTCTCAGTGTGTCTATATGTCTGTCTGTCTCTCTCTTTCTCTCCCATCTGTCACTCTGTCTCTCTCTCCAATCTTTCTGTCTCTTTCACTCTCTTCTCTCACTTTTTCTATCTCTTCCTCTCTCTCTCTCTGTTTGTTTTTATCTATCTTTCTGTAAGCTCTGTCTATTTTACCAATGCTCATTTCTCTTTCCACTTCTGAACACTTTTCTCTAATCCCCACTATTCTTTTGTCAGTTTGCAAATGTTAAATTAATTATTGATGTAAAAAAATTATATTTCTGAATGAAGGCTCGTTTCGTCTGTCCTATTCGGCATTTTATATCGTTACTGCTTCGTTCATGTTTAGTAATTATACTTCCCAAATAACAAAATTCTGTTCTATCTCTGTAATCTTTTCGCTTCCTATTTTTATATTCAGTTATCCATCTTTGTTATTTCTACTACATTTCATTACTTTTGTTTTATCTTGTTTATTTTCGTGTGGTAGTTTCATGTATTTTCGTGTTTTCCGCTCATTATTTCTTCTACATCCTGTTTACTCTCGGCTAGAATTACTATATCATCAGCAAATCGTAGCATCTTTATCTTTTCACCTTGTACTGTTACTCCGAATCTAAATTGTTCTTTAACATCATTAACTGCTAGTTCCATGTAAAGATTAAAAAGTAACGGTGATAGGGAACATCCTTGTCAGACTCCCTTTCTTATTAAGGCATCTTTCTTATGTTCTTTAATTGTTACTGTTGCTGTTTGGTTCCTGTACATGTTAGCAATTGTTCTTCTATCTCTGTATTTGAACCCTAATTTTTTTAAAATGCTGAACATTTTATTCCAGTCTACGTTATCGAAAGCCTTTTCTAGGTCTATAAACGCCAAGTATGTTGGTTTGTTTTTCTTTAATCTTCCTTCTACTATTAATCTGAGGCCTAAAATTGCTTCCCTTATCCCTATACTTTTCCTGAAACCAAATTGGTCTTCTCCTAACACTTCTTCCACTCTCCTCTCAATTTTTCTGTATAGCATTCTAGTTAAGATTTTTGATGCATGCCTAGTTAAACTAATTGTTCTGTATTCTTCACATTTATCTGCCCCTGCTTTCTTTGGTATCATGACTATAACACTTTTTTTGAAGTCTTGACGGAAATTACCCTTTTTCATAAATATTACACACCAGTTTGTATAATCTATCAATCGCTTCCTCACCTGCACTGCACAGTAATTCTACAGGTATTCCGTCTATTCCAGGAGCCTTTCTGCCATTTAAATCTTTTAATGCTCTCTTAAATTCAGATCTCAGTATTGTTTCTCCCATTTCATCCTCCTCAACTTCCTCTTCTTCCTCTATAACACCATTTTCTAATTCATTTCCTCCGTATAACTCTTCAATATATTCCACCCATCTATCGACTTTACCTTTCGTATTATATATTGGTGTACCATCTTAAGTAGTTAATAAGTATTTAAGTAGTTGTATTTAATAACAAATGAATAGTACTTTTTGTGAGATTTCAAATCTGCAAACCGAAATTAAATCAGAGTGCAGGGTATTTAGTAATGTAAATTTAAAGAAAACCTGATTAACAACAAATTATATAGCCTAAAGTATATTATAGCGTATAGCTTGTTAGGTAAGGTAATATATATATATATATATATATATATATATATATATTGCTAAAGTTAGGTGGAAAAAATTTCAAACATGGAATGGAAAATATGTAATTCTCTTTAGACATATTTCTATTTGAAGTCACTTTTTTGCATAAAATTATTTCCTCTTTTAATTTTATCCATTCATTTATAACAAAATCTTTTTTTTTATATAATACTTATTATATGTTTGTCCCAATTTTTATTTCATATCATTTTTTTGGTTTTTATTATCCCATTTTTTCTTTGTTTTATGTACCTCACCTTACATTTAGACACAATTATATTGTGGTAAGAATCAATTTCTCTTCCTGGATGTAATTTACATTCCATAATTTAGTTTGGAAATCTCTCCTAATAATTATAATAGTCTTGTTGTAGATGAATTTCACAAATAAATAAAAAACTTTTGCAAATCTTAAAAAGAAATGTTCTTGATTACCAGTTTATACATTTTTTTTGTGCAGGAGGAAAAATTACACGCCTGACTGGGTGTGTGAGGTTTCTCATCAGAGAGAGGACTCACTAAACAACCTCCTCCTAAGACAACATGCCCCAATACCTGCCTGTTGGCATTACTCAGGGCTTTTGACCCAGTTCTTAAGAATCCTAATTTGAGGAAGTATGAGGACCGTCCACGTTGTACTGCGCCTGTGGGTATCCGTACACGACGTCTGCTGCAGCGTATGAATGTTGGCACTCCCTCGTTCTTTCCATCATGTCCGTACTCGAAGCCCCCGTGGAGAATAAACCATGTAAATTTTACGTTTGATCTTACAACATATGATAAACAATCAACTCCACCTACTGTTTACCAGCAGGTGTTCCAGTTTCTCCTCACCAAGTCGAACCCAGATGTGGTGGTATACACTGATGGGTCGAAGCATGACGGTAACGTTGGTTGTGCTTTTGTTTTCAATGAACAGACTTATATGTTTGGCCTACCCGGTGTTACAAGTGTGTTCACTGCGGAACTCCTCGCTGTGGATAGGGCTCTAAGTATCGTTGGCCCTAAATATAGGAACATTCTTATTTGCAGTGACTCGTACAGTGCTCTCCAGGCACTGGAAAACTTTTATTCCGGACATCTTGTCGTCGTTGGCATTTATGATAAAATCGCTGAGTTAGAAAAACGAAACAAGGGGGTAGTTTTTGCTGGATCCCTTGCCACGTTGGGATTCTTGGTAATGAGAGGGCAGATTCGCGAAAGATGCGTGTATTCAGCCTCCTTTCACCACCCGAGTTACTACTTTTGATTTTATTAATCATATAAAACAATCCCTGCGAGCAAGGTGGCAAAGTGGCTGGACAGCTGCCGTCGATAGTAAACTTTGACGGATTAAAGACTCAGTGCTGCCGTGGGACTCCTTTGCAGGAACTCTCGTCATGAGGAAGTGGTCCTCTCCCGGTTACGGTTGGGGCATACGAGGATCACACACGAATGTCTAATGTCAGGAGGAGACCCACCCCTGAGCACACGATGCAACTGCCGCATGACTGTGCACCACATTCTCGTGGACGGCGTCTGTTTAATATACCCAGCAGCATTCGTGATGTCTTGGGTAATGATGGCAGGGTTTTAGAGCGAATGTTTCTCTTTTTGCATAGTACTGGGTTACTGCAAAGGATTTAATATACTATACATATATATCATGTATATAAAATTTATTTACAACATCGCACTACGCAGGTTCAACTTCTGATTTTGTTGAGGAATTCTTTGGTAATTGTGTTATCGATCGAGGCTTGTGGCCCCCAAGATCTCCAGATTTGACTGCGGCCTACAGCAACAAACCACGAACACTTGATCGATTGAAAGTCAATATTGAACAAGCTGTATTAAATATCCAGCCACAAACTTTGAAAAAAGTTGCAAGAAACGCTGTAAAAAGAATTGAAGCTTGTATCCAAGAAGATGGCGGCCACTTCCAACATTTAATCTAAATGTAAGGTAATGGATGGTAATAATAAAAATTACATTTACATTTACAGATGCCTTTTTATTATTTCAATACCTACCAATATAAGGTTGGGTTGCGTTTTATATGGGACACCTTGTATATATATATATATATATATATATATATAGAGAGAGAGAGAGAGAGAGAGAGAGAGAAAGAGAGAGGGAGTGATTCAGAAGGAAAAAAATAATTTGGGAACTGATTCTAGAGATTGAAATAAGGAAAAATGTTCAAATAAAATGAATGTAGTGAATTCTAGGTCAGCCAGTCTTAGGTTTAATCCCCTGACCCACTGGGTTGGTTAACGCGTCTCCCCAAATCAGCTGATTTGGAAGTTGATAGTTCCAGCGTTCAAGTCCTAGTAAAGCCAGTTATTTTTACACGGATTTGAATAACTAGATCGTGGATACTGGTGTTCTTTGGTGGTTGGGTTTCAATTAACCACACATCTCAGGTATGGCCGACTGAGAATGTACAAGACTACACTTCATTTTAACTCGTACATATCATCCTCTGAAGTAGTACCTGAACGGTAGTTACTGGAGGCTAAACAGGAAAAAGAAAGAAAAGGTATAATCCTTGACAAGGTTTGATATTTTATCAACTATCATTTTAAACATTGTATCTTATGTAATAAAATATAAATTGCCAATTGGTGGCTTGTCATCCATTGGCAAACAGCATGTAACCAGATTAATGACAAGCTGTTGTTTGCCACTGGGTGATTAACAAAAGTTGGTGCATATATTTGAACAGCTTCTTATGTTTCGCCAGTCACCAATGGAAACAACATCCTGCTTGCACCCACTAGCAACCTCGTCTCAGTGAGATGACGCACAATGAGCCCAGTGTCTCAACTGGTGCTCAGGCACCCAATGGCATGCCATGACCATAAATTGCCATTTAAACCACCCATCGGTGAGCCATAGCACAAACCACCCAGTGACAAGCGTTCAGGATGTAGAACAAATTTTTTTTTAGTTACCCTTTTTGAATGGTTGCAATGAAACAGTATTTATAATAATTTTATTGTTACTTTAATTTTATGTAGTTTTTACCAGTATCCACATGAATTAATTGATAATTTCAGTTGTGGTTACTCCAAATTCCTTTTTCCCTTGGTGGTTATCCAACCTGATTAAAATAATCAGGTTGGTAACATTACATTTTAAATATTAATTATTTTTATTTTACTTATTTTAATATTTAAAATGTTGGCAGCACTGTCCAGATTGGTAGGTGGTAAGTACATGTATGTTTTCTTTACATGTATGTAAAGAAAACATTGAATGAACAGTAAATATTGAGTAAAGTACTCTTTATGTGGTGTGATAACATACTGACAAACTTTAAATATGTATACATATACAAATAATTGTGATTTGTTATATTGACGGTGTACATGATGTATGGAAAAGTTAACTTTCAAATACCCCGTTTGAATTTTGGATGATTATTTTGGTGATATTTGTAATAGAGAACCCCATTTGTAATCAGTATGGCAATGATTGGTGTAGCCTCTGATGTGGTGCTAACTCGCAGTCCGCACCAAAAGACCATTATTATGAAACAAATATTATTTTATTAAAAGTAAATTTAATTGTGTTATTTTTGTAAAATTATTCATTAAATTGATTCAAATCAGTCAGTTCAGTGATAGAGACACACAGTTTATTAAATGTTGTGCACACACACACACACATATATATATATATATATATATATATACGAGGTGCGACAATAAAGTAATGAGACTGATTTTTCTTTGCAAGATGTGCCCCAACCCTGCAGCTTGTGTAGGCACACCATCTTTGACCTTGGTCTATAAGCTACTTCTAGTCCAAGCGGCACATTGATGCAACTGCTCAGTCGTGAGTTGTGCTGTAATAAATGAACACATGTTTTTTTTTGTGTCTCTTGTCACAGAAATGAAACCGCAAAATATTGCGCAACGGTATACCTTTTCTTTTTGCGTTAAATTGGGTGAAAACGCGACTACAACTTATGGTAAGCTTCAGAAGGTTTTTGGAGAGGAGGTTATGTCAAGAGCTCAAGTTTTTCGGTGGCATAAAATTTTTAGTTAAGGCAGAACGAATGTTGAAGATGACGACCGCAGTGGACGACCATCAACCTCACGGACAAATGTCAATTTGACCAGGGTGCGTGAAATCGTACGATCTCATCGAAGATTATCCGTGAAAATGATCGCAGAAGAATTCAACATCGATCGAGAAACGGTTCATCTAATATTAACTGAAGATCTTGGTATGAAAAAGATTTGTGCAAAAATGGTCCCCAGAAATCTCACACAACAACAACGAGAAACACGGAAAAATGTGGCAGCCGATCTGTTAGAGCAAACGGAAATCAATCCAGCTCTTGACATAACCTCCTCTCCAAAAGCCTTCTGAAACTTACCATAAGTTGTCGTCGCTTTTTCACCCGATTTAACGCAAAAAGAAATGGTATACCGTTGCGCAATATTTTGCGGTTTCATTTTTTTGTGACGAGAGACACAAACACGCGTTCACTTATTACAGCACAACTCACGACTAAGCAGTTGCATCAATGTGCTGCTTGGACTTAGCTTATAGACCAAGGTCAAAGCTTGTGTGCCTACGCAAGCTGCAGGGTTGCCACATCTTGCAAAGAAAAATTAGTCTCATTACTTTATTGTTGCACCTCGTATATGCAGTAGTGAAAACCTGCTGGTTGAAAAACAAATATATATATGTATGTATATTTTTGACAAATGTCTTAAAAATTACACCGAAACATATGAGTGGTACCAAACATAAATTTGTAGCATAACAAAAAGATCTATATCATCCTGCCTTAAGAACACCCTAACTATTACTCATGCGGTGTCATTTTAAAACTTACCTCGCCGATACAACTTTGTGTTTGTATCACTGACAAGCGGGTTGACGGGGAATTATGTTACATTAGAACCACAGCAAAGAGCGAGGATAAAGTATTTTTTGAGCTACTAGATGTCACATGACCAAAATCAAGGCATAGGATAAAATAAAAACAAACTCATAATCAAATTATTCATGAAAACCTAGTATGAGATACAAATAATAAAGAATGTCATAGCTGTGTTAAGAATAACGTACCATTCTAGGATTATTTCAAAAAATGGAAAGTTAAGCAGTTTCCATTGTCTTGTTCACTAAATTACAATGCTACACATCAGCATGCTGGCCTGCTGAAATGTGATCCGGTTGATACACTTACAAAAAAATCATATTGATAAAAACTGGACATATATTAAACATTACTCTCAGAGAATGCAATGACAATTGATGATTCTTATATATCATTTATGATCATAAAGGCCACTGGATAGATAGTGTATTCAATGTATTGTAGTGAAACAGTGTATTTGTATTTGCATATATATAAAGGTGTCCAAAATTGAGGTATCATTTTAATTTTCAGATTCTAAATACATTCCGGTTAGTTAATATGGAATGTTACACGAAGGAACAATGTGTTTTTATTATTAAAACATTTTTTGAAAATGGCAAAAGTTTTCAAGTTGTAATTAGGAAATATAATTTCAGTACTACCACAGCCACCTTATTCACCAGATATAGCTCCGTGCGACTTTTTTCTATTTCCAAGAGTCAAAATGGCGGTCAAGGGACACCATTTTCAAACAATACAAGATGTCCAAAAAGCTGTGACGAGGGACACAAACACGTGTTCACTTATTACAGCACAACTCACGACTGAGCAGTTGCATCAATGTGCTGCTTGGACTAGAAGTAGCTTATAGACCAAGGTCAAAGATGGTGTGCCTACGCAACCTGCTGGGTTGCCACATGTTGCAAAGAATATATATATATATAAACTAAAGAAGTTAGAAAATTTTCAAATGCAATTCATTAGGTCAACAACAAAAATAACAAAAAGAAAAGCAGAAAACCTCGACGTTAAAGTCGAGGTTTTATGTCTTGGACAAAAAATCGAGGTTTCTGCTTTGGTTTTTGTTATTTTGTTTGTTTCATTGTTGACCTAACGAATTGCATTAGAAAATTTTTTATTAATTTGGATAATTTTCTAACTTATTTGGTTTCTTATATTTGTCTAACCAAAGAATAAAGTTTAGTTATTATTTTATTATAAGGAGTGTCCAAAATTGAAGTATCATTTTAATTTAAAAAAAAAAAAATTTTTTTTTTTCAGATATTAAAAATATTTTTATTTCAGTTTATTACAAAAAGCTATTTTAAGGTTCCGGTTTTTTTTTTTTTTTGTCTTCAGTCATTTGACTGGTTTGATGCAGCTCTCCAAGATTCCCTATTTAGTGCTAGTCGTATCATTTCGGTATACCCTCTACATCCTACAACCCTAACAATTTGTTTTACATATTCCAAACGTGGCCTGCTTACACAATTTTTCCCTTCTACCTGTCCTTCCAATATTAAAGCGACTATTCCAGGATGCCTTAGTATGTGGCCTATAAGTCCGTCTCTTCTATTAATTATATTTTTCAAAATGCTTCTTTCTTCATCTATTTGTCGCAATACCTCTTCATTTGTCACTTTATCCACCCATCTGATTTTTAACATTCTCCTATAGCACCGCATTTCAAAAGCTTCTAATCTTTTCTTCTCAGATACTCCGATCGTCCAAGTTTCACTTCCATATAAAGCGACACTCCAAACATACACTTTCAAAAATCTTTTCCTGACATTTAAATTAATTTTTGATGTAAACAAATTATATTTCTTACTGAAGGCTCGTTTAGCTTGTGCTATTCGGCATTTTATATCGCTCCTGCTTCGTCCATCTTTAGTAATTCTACTTCCCAAATAACAAAATTCTTCTACCTCCATAATCTTTTCTCCTCCTATTTTTACATTCAGTGGTCCATCTTTGTTATTTCTACTACATTTCATTAGTTTCATTTTGTTCTTGTTTATTTTCTTTTGTAGGACTTCATCCATGCCATTCATTGTTTCTTCTAAATCCTCTTTACTCTCGGCTAGAATTACTATATCACCAGCAAATCGTAGCATCTTTATCTTTTGACCTTGTACTGTTACTCCGAATCTAAATTGTTCTTTAACATCATTAACTGCTAGTTCCAGCTAGGTTCCGGTTAAAAATGAAAAATTATGTCGGTCAAGTGACCCCCTCCCCTACAGTCTTGCAATCTTTTACCATAATTATCAATCACGTTTTTCAATAAACTGTTTTCAATGGTAGATATCTGCTCGATAATGTTGGTTTTAAGCTCTTGAACTGTTGTGGGATTATTTCTGTACTTTTGATTTCAAAAAACCCCATAAAAAAAAATCTTAAAGGTGTCATATCGCACGATCTTGATGGCCATTTTACTCCTCCTCTACGAGAAATAAGGCGATTTTCCAACTTTTCTTTCAAAAGATTCATTGTTTCTCTTGCTGTACGACAAGTGGCACCATCCTGTTAAAACCACATATTCTCTACATCTAAATCATTAATTTTCCGCCACAAAAAGCTTCGGATCATCTCCCTGTAGCGATCTGCATTGACCGTAATCGCATTTCCATTTTCGTTTTCAAAAAAATATGGTCCGATGACTCCTCTGGACCACAAACCACACCAAACCGTTACTTTTTGTGGATGTAATGGTTGCTCTAAGACAACTCTTGGATTCTCTTCACCCCAAATACGGCAATTCTGCTTGTTGACGTGTAGCCATTGAGCTGGAAATGGGCTTCGTCGGTGAAGATTATCTTGTTAAGAAAATTCTCATTTTCTTCTTGTTTTTTGATAGCCCAAGAAATGAATTGCCGACTTAATGCATGGTCAGCTGGATCTTATAAGCCTTTAAATGGAGATCACGATGCAAAATGTTGAATAATGTGGATTGTTTGATGTTTAATTGCTGCGAACGATGACGAATGGATGTTTTTGGATCTTCTTCAACACAGCTGCTATATTCTCGGTTGAACGACCACTACGTTGATAAATTCCTAATTATAGTCTCATTACTTTATTGTTGCACCTCGTATATATACACAAAACCTTTCCATCACAGCAGGAGGAAATTGCTTAGTACAGTTATACCATACCACGGATCCCACCGAATTGGGGAATCCCGGGTAACCCACTGGGTTAATCTAGTGGTGAATTCGTCATTGCAAATCAGCTGATTTTGAAGTTGAGAGTTCTAAGGTTCAAATCCTAGTAAAGGTACTTTTATACGGATTTAAATACTAGATCTTGGACACCGGTCTTCTTTGGTGGCTAGGTTTCAATTAACTACACTTCTCAGGAGTAGTTGACTTGAGAATGTACAGGACTACACTTCATTCACAATTCATACATGTCATCCTCTGAATTAATACTTGGTATTGGTTCCAGAGGCTAAACAGGAAAAGAGAGTATTTGAATACTACAGAGTGATTTTTTAGTTCTGTTAGCAAATTTCAAATATAATTTAAGAAAGGGAAATTTAAGTGGAATAAAAAAATATATTTGTTACTTACAAAAGAGATTTAATAAAAAGCTATTATTACTTACGTAATCGTTAAAGAATATGCCCAAAATGACCACCGTTTGCGGTTATACATGCACAGACTCTTTTCAGCATATTAGCAGAAACTTTTTTAAGAGTCGCATTGGAAATATTCGCGATTAAGTCTGTAATATTGACTTAGTTCATCAATAATGTGTAGATTGTTTTTGAAGGCCTTAATATAGCCCGACAAAAAGCAGTCAGGAGATATGAGGTCCAGGGACCTTGGAGGCCATAAGTCCTTGCTTATTATTCGATCATTAAAGAACTCTTACAGAAAATCCACGGTTTCTCGAGACGTGTGGCATGATGTCTTGCTGAAACCAGCAATACCCGTGCTTGAGATTCCAGGAGAGACACAAATTGGCGTACAATATTCCTGTATACTTCACCATTTACTGTCTGTTCGAAGAACACGGGTCTGAATATATGATGACGAGATATCGCACACCACACACCAATTTTTTCAGGATGCAAAGATTTGTCTTGTAAAAAGTGTTAGGATTTTAAACCGCCCAAATTTGACAATTTTGACTGTTCACATAACCGTCGAGATGGATCCAAGCTTCATCGCTAAAGAATACTGTGTTTAAAAATTCAATTCCGCGATATTGCAGTCGTTTCTTTAAATCTGGAGGCTGAAACTCTTGCGACTAATCGTACACGATTAGTGCGATTATAATTATACACATATAGTGCGATTTCAATTTTTTAATGCCTTTCTGAACATTAGAATATGACAAACCGATTTGTGTGGAAAGATTTCGTAAACTTTACCGTGGAGAATTGAGCAATCTTGTTTTCACATTCTCTAAAACGTCATCTGTCAAGCGAGTAGGTCGACGGTTATGTTTTCTGTCGGAAACACTACCTCTCAAAATCGGTTTCCTAGCCTAGAAGTTGACATTTCTGGTGAAGGAACACAGACAAATTAATTTGAAATGATTCTTTTCAACTCGTATACGATTTTGTAGCAAAATATTGTTCAAGAATGAAAATTCGTTCTATGGTTGTTCGTAACACGACCGGAAATGGCACAAACGTTTACACAACTCAAGGAGAACGGTACGGAATGCAAGGATGATGGAGGGTGCAATACCATCCTACTTTTCGCAGTATACAGACTTTTGTCCTTTGCTGCTGGGTGATTCTAATGGACTGGCGGTTATTAATAATGGTTGGCGTTTATTCGTTTTGTGAAGTTTGGATTGCGTTCCGATCCAATGGAGGGTTTGTCGGTAGGGGCCCGATGGAACGATGTGCTAATAAGCTTATCTTCCATGAAGCACTCCATTTCAGCCTAGAGTGGGGTGAAATCCTTTATTTAGGTGGGCATCCTCTCTTTAGGAGAGTACATCGAAGGCGATTTTTGGGCTTACACTTTGTCATTTACTTAATTCACTTCAATTTAACTTGGTTTGAATTAAGGAAATGTGATTGGATGGATTGCTTTGGGGCGTTGCGTCCCAGAGCTATCTCGGTCAGTAGAAAATAGATTGGGATTTACTAGTCTGGGCGTGGTATACCTCTATTAAGGGTTAGATGACTGCCCGCCGTAAGGGCAGGCAGGAGAGATATACATAACGCAGGTTGTTTTTCGAGCGCCCATGCGCCAGGGTGGTGACAATTTTGAATAAGACGCCCCCCCCTATTATATATAAATTTGGACTTGATGCAGCTGCTGGTCTAGCCCTACAAAATATAATGGTCCGCGGGGGGTTTGGGGGGGGTCTGGTGGTGTATGGCCAAACACGCTTTCTTCTAGCTGTCCTTGTAGTACTTGGGAGTTTCACCTGAAAAATAAAAAGCGCCCAAGCGCACAGCGAATTGAACTGTTGAAGGGGTGAGAAAGATTGCTCTTTCATCACTGTGGTATGTGGGGTGAGGAGTTAAGGCAGTCGTGCTGCCGGAAGGGTATGGAACTCAAGGAGAATCAACTCACACTGCCGTATCTATACCGGTTTAGTAACACTACTAACTTTATGTCACAAAATTTCCCTTTCTTAGAAAAAAATTACGAGACATTAACAATTGGGTAACAGAACTAAAAAATCACCTGTACTAGTGTCAAAGACTGAAAAAAAAAATCATAGCAGGCAGGGAGAAAGATAAGTGAACACTTTTTTTCTTGTACTTTGTTTTTTAAAATTCCAGAATGTTACTTACTTTCTGAATAGCCCTCGTACTTTGTGAGCAAATCGCATCGTATGAATAAAATTCAGATGAAATATTTAGAAAGCTTTGGCTGAGAGAAATATAAATGATCTTTCATCTGCATAAGAATCAGGAAAAATTTTACCCTGATTTGCAAATCTGACGATCGTAGATCGATTTGTCTTTTCAAGATGTTTGCATGTTACCAAATAAGAGTTATCACAAGTGTCGGTAGTTTTATCAGCTGAAATCCAAATAATGCGATGAGTTCATTGCATATTTCTTCCAGAACATGTATATTCATCTGGTATATTTCGATTCGAGCATTATTTCGCAAAAAAATCTTTTAAAGTAGGATTTGTAAGTACAGGGTGTCCCATATAAAATGCAACCCATCGATCACTCATCCATGACATTTCAAAAGTCAAGCTTACTCCCTACTCGTTACTGAAATGGACTCGTCCAACTTCTGAACATCCCGGCAATGCAGTAGAACACTACCGATAGTAACAACGATGCAATCATAACGTTCAGTGTATTGTTAGAGACAAGATGGTGTTTTCGCTAGATGAACGTGTTTTCATTGTCGAGTCTTACTTCAGTACGAAATCATCGGTCGCAGTGCAAGATTTGTTTCACCATAAGTACACAGATAAACCGGCTCCTAACAAAACATCAGTATTAAGGTTAGTTCCAAATTTAGAGAGACCGGTTCTGTTTATAACAAGGAACACAAAAGATTTGTCAGTGTTGAATCCAGATACAGCCGCTGAAATCAAAGATCGATTACTCGCCTCGCCAAATAAATCGATCAGACGTTTGTCTGCTTAGATTAATTTGTCTAAATCAAACCTTCATCGGGCGACCAAACGATTACAATTACGACCTTATCGCATTTAAAAGGGTTCATTGACTTCTTGAGCCCGACAAAGAAAAACGGCTACAATATTGTCAACGGTTCCATCGGTTTCTGCGCGAGGGAATTAATGTTACGGATTCGTTATTTTTCACAGATGAAGCACGGTTTCATTTGGACGGCTACGTAAACAACCAAAACAGTAGAATTTGGAGCGCTGAAAATCCCCACGTTTATCACGAAAAACAATTACACTTGCAGAAGTCGGGCGTATGGTTCACGATATCGCGGAAGAAAATAATCGGCCCTATATTTTTCGAGTATACCATTAATGCAGAACGATATCAGGATATTTTATTTCAGTTCATCGCACTGTTGGAAGAGGAAGACAGACACTGCTGGCTACAACATGACGGAGCGACATCGCACTACGCAGGTTCAACTTCTGATTTCGTCAAGGAATTCTTTGGTAATCGTGTTATCGGTCGAGGCTTGTGGCTACCAAGATCTCAGATTTGACTGCGGCTGAATTTTTTTCTACGGGGTTACCTCAAAGAAAAAGCCTACAGCAACAAACCACAAACACTTGAACAATTGAAATTCAATATTGAACAAGCTGTATTAAATATCCAGCCAGAAATTTTGAAAAAAGTTGCAAGAAACGCTGTAAAAAAATTGAAGCTTGTATTCCAGAAGATGGCGACCACTTCCAACATTTACTCTAAATGGATGGTAATAATAAAAATTACATTTACATTTACACATGCCTTTTTATTATTTCAATACCTACCAATACACCTTGTGGGACACCTTGTAGTTTCAAAAGGTACCCTACTGAAAAATATGGTAAATATATTGAAAATATGCATATAATCCAGTCTAATCACCAAAATTACATAATCGCATCTTAGTGCTTGAAGAGAACTTACAAAATTGTAATTTTTAACACGATAACTGTATAATTACAGTTCTCGCACTGCAATGAAAGCATTCGATCATAATAAATTACGTACTATCAAAAAATCCTAGTAACATAATAAGCATACAGTTTTATTTATTGCAATAAAAAAAATAAACTCGTTAACAAACTGAAATAAATTTTCCAAAGTTTATTTACTATTTAATACAAGTTTATTTTAATAAAATAATGAACGGTAATAATAATAACAATAATTTAATTCCATTACAATAGTTATAATTTATTAAGAACAGTTCTTTTAAACGAACAAAGTAAACCATCGGTTTTTAAAATAAAATAGATGTTTCTTTTAATTACAACTTTTAAATATATCACCGACATATTAATTTTTTTAAATTAATCTAATTACAATCGATCAATAATCAGTAGTACATATAAAAAAAAGAAGTGATACATGAATTATGTGTATGGAAATATTATAATAATCATAATAAACAAAAAAGAAAATACGATGCGTCGATCAAGTTAAAAGTGTATCGTCTAGCTCTTCTTCTTTACCTTCTGGTTGAATCGCTACTTTTCTTAAAACTTTTGTAATTACATCGCTCAGTGATTCACGTGCTCCAATTTCCAAAAGATTCATACAACTCTGTAACCGAAAATAAATAACGTAAACATTTTAAACATTTATTTAAAATAAATAAAAAATTATAACTTGTATAATAATCTAAGAAAATTAAAAAATAATATTCTACGAGTCGGAGCGTGGAATGTTAGAAGCTTGAAAAAGGTTGGTAGGCTAGAAAATTTAAAAAGGGAAATGGTAGGACAAATGTGGATATAGTAGGAATTAGTGAGGTTCGGTGGGAAGAGGAAGGCGACTTTTGGTCAGGTGATTTTAGAGTAATTAACTCAACTTCAAATAATGGGCAGGCAGGAAAGGTTTCGCAATGAACATGAAGATAGGAAAGAGAGTAGAGTACTTCAAAATGCATAGCGATAGAATCATAATAATAAGGATAAAATCAAAACCTAAACCGACAACGATTGTTAACGTCTATATGTCTACAAGCGCCCATGATGGTGATGAGGTAGAGTGTGTATACGAAGAGATTGATGAAGCAATTAAACACGTAAAAGGAGATGAAAATTTAATAATAGTTGGAGATTGGAATGCAAGCATTGGAAAAGGCAAGGAAGGAAATATAGTGGGTGAATACGGGCTGGGCAAAAGGAATGAAAGAGGGGACCGACTTATAGAGTTTTGCACGAAGTATAATTTAGTAATTGCCAACACCCAATTTAAAAATCATAATAGAAGAATATACACTTGGAAAAAGCCAGGCGATACTGGAAGGTATCAGATAGATTATATCATGGTTAAGCAAAGATTTAGAAATCAACTCGTTGACTGCAAAACTTACCCTGGAGCAGACATTGATAGCGACCATAATTTGGTGATAATGAAATGTAAATTGGGATTTAAAAACCTGAAGAAAAGGTGTCAGATGAATCGGTGGAATTTAGAGAAGCTTGAGGAAGAGGAGGTAAAGAAGATTTTTGAGGAGGACATCACAAGAGGTCTGAGTAAAAAAGATAAGGTAGAAAATGTAGAAGAAGAATGGGAGAATGTTAAAAAGAAAATTCTTAAATCAGCAGAAGCAAACTTAGGCGGAATAAAGAGAACCGGTAGAAACCTTGGGTTTCAGACGATATATTACAGCTGATGGATGAACGTAGAAAATATAAGAATGCTAGCGATGAAGAAAGTAAAAGGAACTATCGGAAATTAAGAAATGCTATAAACAGGAAGTGCAAACTGGTGAAAGAAGAGTGGATTAAAGAAAAGTGTTCAGAAGTGGAAAGAGAAATGAACATTGGTAAAATAGACGGAGCATACAGGAAAGTTAAGGAAAATTTTGGGGTACATAAATTAAAATCTAATAATGTGTTAAACAAAGATCGTACACCAATATATAATACGAAAGGTAAAGTCGATAGATGGGTGGAATATATTGAAGAGTTATACGGAGGAAATGAATTAGAAAATGGTGTTCTAGAGGAAGAAGAGGAAGTTGAAGAGGATGAAATGGGAGAAACAATACTGAGATCTGAATTTAAGAGAGCATTAAAAGATTTAAATGGCAGAAAGGCTCCTGGAATAGACGGAATACCTGTAGAATTACTGCGCAGTGCAGGTGAGGAAACGATTGATAGATTATACAAACTGGTGTGTAATAAAAAGGAAAAGATTTTTGAAAGTGTATGTTTGGAGTGTCGCTTTATATGGAAGTGAAACTTGGACGATCAGAGTATCTGAGAAGAAAAGATTAGAAGCTTTTGAAATGCGGTGCTATAGGAGAATGTTAAAAATCAGATGGCTGGATAAAGTGACAAATGAAGAGGTATTGCGGCAAATATATGAAGAAAGAAGCATTTGGAAAAATATAGTTAAAAGAAGAGACAGACTTATAGGCCACATACTACGGCATCCTGGAATAGTCGCTTTAATATTGGAAGGACAGGTAGAAGGGAAAAATTGTGTAGGCAGGCCACGTTTGGAGTATGTAAAACAAATTGTTGGGGATGTAGGATGTAGAGGGTATACTGAAATGAAACGACTAGCACTAGATAGGGAATCTTGGAGAGCTGCATCAAACCAGTCAAATGACTGAAGACGTTCCAATATTCCAGGATGCCTTAGTATGTGGCCTATACACCTCTTCATTTGTCACTTTATCCACCCGTCTGATTTTTAACATTCTCCTATAGTACCGCATTTCAAAAGCTTCTAATCTTTTCTTCTCAGATACTCCGATCGTCCAAGCTTCACTTCCATATAAAGCGACACTCCAAACATATACTTTCAAAAATTTTTTCCTGACATTAAATTAATTTTTGATGTTAACAAATTATATTTCTGACTGAAGGCTCGTTTCGCTTGTGCTATTCAGAGGTTATCGACCAAAATCAAAAACAGGTCAGGTTGGAGATCTGTAAGAGACTTCTAAATCGATTTTGGCAAGATGGGGACAATCGTCACATTTGATGAGAGGAAGGTCTATCATTACTCTCTGGAATCAAAAATGATGAGTAAGGGGCGGCAAAGGAAGGATGAGTGAGGGCTGTCCATTGAAGACCAAAACCTGTCTGTCGGCCAGAAAAGTTCTTGCAATGATTTTTTTGATTCGAAGAAAGTTTTAATCGTCGATTTCAACAGTTCAACGAACTGTGAACGTAGCTTAAAATTGCCGGCTGCTACAGTCAACCAAAAACCACCGACCGAAACAAAAAGATAGGGCACGGCCATCAGAGAGATGTAATCCTTCTCCATGACAAACGCCAGGCCGCAAACTGCGATGTTGACAGAAGGGATAGATTGGAAAAAATGATCTGGGAAAACCCTCGACCACCATCCCTAGAGTCCACATTTGTCCTAATCTAAAAATAATTAATTTTTTAAAAACTTTTTGCCGTGCGGAAATGAAGGTTTGGAAGAAACACTGGTTTTCAATTATGCTTTTTACTTTCCCGTCTAGATAGCACTACACTGAAAACGGTCCAATTTGGCCTATATGATTTGCACCAAATCTTTACGTTTTGACAGCTTATGAACCCCAAAAAAAACCAAATGGAAATTTTCCAGACGTTAAATGTTTGTATATACGTGTGTACGGTGTTGGCCTCTAAATCACTTTTTATCTCTACAAATGTAAAATCTAAATTTATTTAAAATTAGTAATTAATTTAGTAATTGGTAATGATTTGGACAACGTAATTACGTTGTCCAATTCATAATTTTTGCACGTAAGAAAGGAGAGGGTGGTGCATTTTTAATAAATACTGTGAAAAAATGACTGCCACTAAACAGTTAAAGGATCGTATTTAAAAGCGATAGTGCACATCAAAATACCAAAATTCTCGAGGCACATCAATTAGGTGTAATTAACTATAATGCAAATTAAAAGTTATTCATTAATATATTCTGAATAAAACAATTTATATTGCGGTAAAAAATAATTTAACAAATAATATTATACTTATCTAACCTGTTGAACAGTATCACCCTGTCTCAATCTAAGAACAGCGACTAGTGATAATTCACTGTTTGCCTTAACGTAACTATTTTTCTCTTTAGTACCGTTGACAAGCATAGGTATGGCAGCTCTCAAAAATTCAGGAGCAAGATCCGGTTCGACCCGTGCCAAATATGAACAAACTCTTGCGACCAACTGTTTCATCTCATTGCTGCTGTGATTCATTGTCTGAAATTAAAATGGTACATTTATAAAAAAAATATATGCAAAATTACACATTACGGTATAAAATAAAACAATGCAAAAATTGTTAGGTCGATATTACACAGGCGGTAGACGGTAATAAGTCAGTTGATGTGGTAATTTCTAAGTTGTTATGTTTTGCGAGATATGAATGCGATAGGGACAGATCGATCAAAGAAAATATGTTGTTTTGCGAATCAATACCTCATTGTATGACAAGAATATGTCTTTTTGATGAATAACAAATTAAGGGCCACTACATGATCGACAGATGATTTACCTTGTGGAAACCGCATTGTTCAGGGCTAATTAGGGAGTTTCTCATGGTACCACACTAGATGACCGTTAACCGTTCATTCCATCGACTTGCACAGGTCAAGTAGCTAAGACGATCACTTGAGGGCACGATTTATCTTTACCGGATTTCAATACAGAATGCTTATTCTTCTTGGTTACACCGATGTTTCTGACCGAGAATATACTTATTGTAATTAGACTAAAGATATCATAGTGCAGTATCCAGAAGTTGAGATAAAAAAATAAGCCTTTATTTCTAGAGGAAAGTGTCACGGGAATTACTTGAGGCATACAGTAGATCGTCAAAAGAAAAGGGAATGATTAATTCATTTCGCGAGTCTCCAATAACAAACAGGATACTCTAACCTGCACCTTATACCTCACAAACCCAGAACTAAACGACAATGTAGGAAAAACTGACAAACATCTTTGCCACATCAACCGGCGGTGAAGTCCGATCAACTGTGGAGATTGTCTTGATCTACTATGGCTCAAACTATTCTCCGTACGACAGGCGACTGTGTCGTCTGAGAAACTGTATCCACATAATTCAGCCGTGATTTATGTTTAGCACACCGTAACACTCGATGCATACAGCTCTTGCGTTCTGTACGGCAGAGAGCAATTCTCTTGTATAGGCCTTTGATTGAAATTACCTAAACCTGTGTGACAATTCTTTAGCGGATTGCAGTAGTTTTTGTCCTGCCAGGGAACAGCAGATCGGCTTAGCTTTCCACATGTTAAGAGGGATAAATTCATTTGCACTACTAAGCGTCAGGTGTGTAAATTTGTTAAGTCGGTATCATCGACGTGCTATACAGGCTGATTCAGAAGGATAAGGCAATACTTTCACAACTCATTGTAGAGACTAAAAATAAGAAAAAAATTCATATAAACATAGGTCTGAAAACGCTTAGTTAGGGAGTTATTCAGGGTGAAAGATTTCACCCAATTTTCAGTTCCTCCGGATAAATTAAGGCTTTCTGGGATGGTCAATTAACGGGCAAATTCAATTATTTCTTATGGTTTTTGAGATAGGAAATTGAAAAAAATAGGTCCCAGAACTGTATCTCTCTTAGTTTCTAAGATATCCCATGTAAAACGCCAAAAATAGGGTCAAAAAACCCATTTTTTTACGTTTGACGTACAATAACGATGTTAAATTGGTTGTTTAATTGAAATATTGAGCCGTGTTGCAATTAATTGTGTGCTCGTTACCGGACTACAGGCTGGAGATGTTGAACTTTCTGAATATGAAAAGGATGCAATCCATTATTATTTTAAATCTTCCATACTCTACTTTGTGAAATATTACGCTGTGTTGCAATTAATCGTGTAATCGTTGCCGGACTACGTTGAACCATCTTCTGAATGTTTTCACCATCATCCGCGTGATTTGCTTGTCGTTCAGATGAAATATGAGCGCTGGGAAATGTACCGTTCTCAAGAAGATTATTAAAAATTATAATAAATATTTTACGATTCGGTACAACATGACCAGGATACCTATGTCGATATTCCTTTAACTGCTGCCGCAGCACTTCCATTGCAAAATCCATAGATGAAAATCACATCGGCATATTCGGCATTATTGAAGATACGCAGCATTTTTCAAAACAAAACTAAACAGAATTCCACTTTTTTTACAAACTTGATTTTTATGCACTGTAAAGTGAATACAAAATTACACTTCTTAACAGTTTTCTGAAATTTTTACGATAAGAATTCGACGTAATACTGCAAGCACGATTGATCAGCGAATGGTTATTTAACCTGTTACCACAATTAACTGAAACAATTTGTGATGTATTTAAACAAATTGTGATGAAAAAAAATCAGTGTTGCCAACTTGTTTTCCGTAGGTCTAAAATTATTGTACCTACTTACACACATCTGTTTTCTTTTTTTTTTTGTAACATTTTCTTGTAAGTTTTCATCGGTTTTGTTGTTAATAAAAATCGACATGTTTAAAATTTTATTTGTTTTCTGTTGACATTATTTACATCAATCTTCTCAAAATTAAATTCTCTACAATTTATGTTTAACAAATGTACGATTTATTGCCAATTTAACAACGTTATTGTACGTCAAATGTAAAAAAAATGTGTTTTTCAACCCTATTTTTGGCATTTTACATGGGTATTTTAAAAATTAAGAGAGAAACAGTTCTGGGACCTATTTTTTTTCAATTTCCCCGCTCAAAAACCGTAAGAAACAATCAAATTTGTATATATATAATCATTCTATATATATATATATATAAAAAGTTCATATAAACATAAGTCCGAAAACGCTTTGTTAGCGAGTTATACAGGATGAAAGATTTTGCCCGAGTTGCAGTTCCTCCAGGTTAGTTAAGGCTTTCTGAAATTCTGAGAAGGTCAATTAACGGGCAAATTCAATTGTTTCTTATGGTTTTTGAGCTGGGAAATCAAAAAAAAATTAGTCCCAGAACTGTATCTCTCATAATTTCTAAATTATACCATGTAAAACGCCAAAAATAGGGTCAAAACACATTTTTTACGTTTGAAATGTGTTCTTCAAACACATTTTTTTGTTCAAGCGTAAAAAATGTGTTTTTCGACCCTATTTTTGGCATTTTAGAAATTAAGAGAGAAACAGTTCTGGGGCCTATTTTTTTTCGATTTCCCAGCTCAAAAACCATAAGAAACAATTGAATTTGCCCCTTAATTGACCTTCCCAGAATTTCAGAAATCCTTAATTTATCCAGAGGATGTGAAACTCGGGTGAAATCTTTCACCCTGTATAACTCGCTAATGAAGTGTTTTCGGACCTATATTTATATGAACTTTTTTCTTATTTTTAGCCTCTAAATAGTGTTATCAAAGTATTGCCCTATCCTTCTGAATCACTCTGTACATATATATATATATATATATATATATACACACAACTATTTTTGGCGTTTTACATGGGATATCTTAGAAACTAGAATAGATACAGTTCTGGGACCAATTTTTTTCAATTTCCCAGTGCAAAAACCATAAGGAACAATCGAATTTGCCCCTTAATTGACCTTCCCAGAATTTCAGAAAACCTTAATTTACCCGGAGGAACTGAAACTCGGGCGAAATCTTTCACCCTGTATAAAGAAGTGTTTTCGAATCTATATTTATATAAAATTTTTTCTACTTTTTAGCCTTTAGAATGAGTTGTCAAAGTATTGATTGCCTTATCCTCCTGAATAACCCTGTATATCTGTGTACATTTCCTTATATAGCTGAAATATTTTTTTTTTAATAATATTATTTATCAAAAATATTGATTCAATTTTTTTCGACTAACAAAATCACAGTAATAAATATTTCAAAATTTCTTTACTCAAAACATATACAGAGTAATCTCTGGATGACCAAGTTCTAACTCTACTAACTAACGTAAGATAACAAACTTGGTCGGCCGTTCTAGATTGATTTACCCATTATATACAAAATTCACTAAAATACAATATAAAATAAGCTATTAAAATAATTCAGCTCTTCAGAATCTCCTTTTTGATAATAAAAATAACAAGCTGTATAAAATAATTAAAAACATAATATATATATATAAATCATAATGAAAAATCAATCTACTCACTCGAACGAATGGAGTCAATAACGGTTGAGGTAGTGTCTGTTTAATCTGCATTAAATATTGAAATAAATAACCACACCCTCTAACACCATTCATCGCTATTGGAACCTAGAAACAAATATAAAATCTTAAAAAAAAAAAAATTACAGGCAGATATGAAATGTTAAGTTATCAAATTTCTTGGAATCGGCATGACACGACCGATTAAAAAAAAATTTAAAAAAATGTTATTAAAATGATCAAGTGAAATAGAGAAATCAATCATAATGTGTCTAGTATACGGTAAAGAAATACAAGGGTAGTTGATAGAGAAACGAGATTGATTTTGAAACATTATCCCGATGAATTAACAGTTTAATTAGAATTACAGCTAATTCTATTAGTGCGAGATTCTTTAGAAATAATATTCTGTTTGTTGCATCACTCTAAAAAATGTTACTCGCAAAATGCTTACGAGGAAGAGTGTATACACAATGTTACAATTTTTTTTTTGTCTTCAGTAATTTGACTGGTTTGATGCAGCTCTCCAAGATACACAATTTTTTCCTTCTACCTGTCCTTCCAATATTAAAGCGATTATTTCAGGATGCCTTAGTATGTGGCCTATAAGTCTGTTTCTTCTTTTAACTATATTTTTCCAAATGCTTCTTTCTTCATCTATTTGCTTCAGTACCTCTTCATTTGTCACTTTATCCACCCGTTAATTTTTAACATTCTCCTTTAGCAACGCATTTCAAAAGCTTCTAATCTTTTCTCCTCAGATACTCAGATCGACCAAGTTTCATTTCCATATAAAGCGACACTCCAAACATATACTTTCAAAAATCTTTTTCCTGACATTTAAATTAATTTTTGATGTAAACAAATTACATTTCTGACTGAAGGCTCAGTTTGCTTGTGCTATTCTGCATTTTATATCGCTCCTGCTTCATTGATCTTTAGTAATTCTATTTCCCAAATAACAAAATTCTTCTACCTCCGTAATCTTTTCTCCTCTTATTTTCAAATTCAGTGGTCCATCTTTGTTATTTCTAATACAATTCATTACTTTTGTCTGGTTCTTGTTTATTTTCATGCGTAGGACTTCATCCGTGCCGTTCATTGTTTCTTCTAAATCCTTTTTACTCTCGGTTAGAATTACTATATCATCGGCAAATCGTAGCATCTTTATCTTTTCACCTTGTACTGTTACTCCGAATCTAAATTGTTCTTTAACATCATTAACTGCTAGTTCCATGTAAAGATTAAAAAGTAACGGAGATAGGGAACATCCTTGTCGGACTCCCTTTCTTATTAGGGCTTCTTTCTTATGTTCTTCAATTGTTATTGTTGCTGTTTGGTTCCTGTACATGTTAGCAATTGTTCTTCTATCTCTATATTTGAACCTAATTTTTTTTAAATGCTGAACATTTTATTCCAGTCTACGTTATCGAAAGCCTTTTCTAGGTCTATAAACGCCAAGTATGTCGGTTTGTTTTTCTTTAATCTTCCTTCTACTATTAATCTGAGGCCTAAAATTGCTACCCTTGTCGCTATACTTTTCCTGAAACCAAATTGGTCTTCTCCTAACACTTGTTCCACTCTCCTCTCAATTCTTCTGTATAGAATACTAGTTAAGATTTTTGATGTGTGACTAGTTAAGCTAATTCTTCTGTATTCGTCACATTTATCTGCCGCTGCTTTCTTTGGTATCATTACTATAACATCTTTTTGAAGTCTGACGGAAATTCCCCTTTTTCATAAATATTACACACCAGTTTGTATAATCTATCAATCGCTTCCTCACCTGCACTGCACAGTAATTCTACAGGTATTCCGTCTATGCCAGGAGCCTTTCTGCCATTCAAATCTTCTAATGCTTTCTTAAATTAAGATCTCAGTATTGTTTCTCCCATTTCATCCTCCTCAACTTCCTCTTCTTCCTCTATAACACCATTTTCTAATTCATTTCCTCCATATAACTCTTCAATATATTCCACCCATCTATCGACTTTACCTTTCATATTATATATTGGTGTACCATCTTTGTTTAACACATTATTAGATTTTAATTTTTCGACATATGATCTATTTAATTAACTCAATGAAAAAGGATATTTTGCTACCGGCACTGTAAGAGAAAATAGGCTTCCTAATTGCCCACTAAAGAGTTCAAAAGTATTGCAGAAGATGGATAGAGGTACATTTGATAAAAAAACTAGTTTTGTAGTAGCTAGATGAAATGATAATGCAGTGGTGACAGCTGCCAGTAATCACAATGGAATTTACCCATTAGCAAATACAAAAAGATATAGCAGAAGAGAAAGAAAAGATATAACTTTGGTGGCGTGGATTCTCATGTCAATGGCATTGGAAACTATAGAATAAAAGTGCGTGAAAAAAAGCGGTGGTGGCCATTGTTTACTAATGCTATCGATTCTGTTATAGTAAACTCGTGAAACTATATCGGCTTGTAAACCATGATAAAATCAGTCAAATTGACTTTAGGTCGTACCTTGTATTATCGTTGATCAAAAGTGAGGAAATAAAAATACCACAGTGCATCGCTGAAATTCAGGGAGATAATGTTCCTTCTCCATGATTGGCAACCAAAGGTCGGCCTTCAAAAAATAGTTTGCTGGAAAATATTCGTTTGGACAAAGTACGGCATGTTATTTCTGAACATGCAAACAAAGCTAGAAGACGATGTAAGCTGTGCAAAAACCACACAATATTTTTGTATATAAAATGTAAAGACCACCTGCACTCAAAATGTTTCAAAGAATTTCATTCACCGCAGAGAAAATAAATCCACAATAAACTAAAAACAATTTAATGTAGTTTATTCATAGTTGTTTTTTCTACTTTTATAAATAGTTTGGTTTCTTTTTATGTTTTTACAAAGTTACATTTTATATTATGCTTTTGGCCGAAGGTGCGTCAACGAACCGTTTTATTACTAACCCATTACTGAATTTTTTGTAGATATGAAAATATTTCTAGCTTTATATACTTACAAATAGATGAAATAAACTAATTAATAAAAAAAAAAAAGTAGTGTTTATTTAATTTTGGCATTTAACGGGTTAATAAATGATCAAACGATCAGTTCTTTTTACAAAATACCGTTCCCTTTTTTACTTGTCTTTTGACAATTTTATTTAAAATCTTACTGACCCGTCTAATTCTTAACATTTTCTTTTAATATTATATTTAAAAACCGTTCCCTTCCTGCACTACCTACCACAAAGCACTATTCTATACACAAGTAATTCTAAGAAATGTCTTTCTTGAAATTACATAACAAAAGCTCATCAACAGCGACATGCGTGGATCGATCATCACATATTAAACTTTACGTATATTCGAATATTACAGACTTCACCAAACGCTTAGAAACATTTTCAAATTTTGATTACGCCGGTAACTATACAAAAACTTACTATTTTTACAGTTTAAATAAGAGAAAAAAAAAGTACCACTAACCTAATGGCAGGATCTTCAGCATTACGCACACCAGCATGTAAATCTGTAAATAGTGGATCGGCACGAGTATGTATAACGATAAGATGGCTAAGAGCAGCAGCTGCTTTCAACCTTACTTGGCGATTGCCGTCATTCAGTGCTTTCAAAAACGTTGTTTGCAATTGCGGCAGAAACTGTTTTAGCATAACTCCCACCTGTGTTGAAAACAAAATGAATATACACACCAAAAGGCAAAATAATTAACAAAATTCTACCGAAAATAAGTCTTCGGTACATGAAATGAAAAAAAAAATTATAGATTATTAACCGTGATAGAAAATTATTTTAATCTTCAAATAAGCAGACGATAAATACAAACATCTTTCACCATCGAGCATTTCAGGTAAAAACAATCAAGCAGTCACTCAGAATAGCAGCCCATCGACTAAATGTACACGTTGAGGGCATTAAGAATGACCCGATCGTGTAAATCCGGCTTCATCGATAAAGAAAATATCATTAAAAAAATTCAGATTAGTACGTTTTCAAATAAACCATTGGTATACCTGAAACTGAGAGTATAATCTCGAGGTAAAACTGTTGCAATACTAACACTGCCCTCCAAGGCTAGCTTTTTCAGGACGGTTAGATATTTCATCTAACACACCTTCAGGTGTACATAATGAACACGATCATCCTGATTTACCATGTTTTTCAGGTTTTTAAAGCTTCCTGTGTCTCTTGAGGCGTCTACGAATGGATGGACAAAAACGACGCGTGAGAAGGTAACACTTGATTGGGAAAGTGTTCCTGATACAGCCGTCTCTCCTTAAGAGTGCGAGAACATACATTAAATATACATCAGCCATTTCTAAATTAGTATAAATACGATTCGCTTGCCGTAGTGAATAAGATAATGGTAAAAAAAGTAATTAGCTTATTCACATGTCAATAATAAAAGACACACTGAGTATTAGTTTTTATTTATATTTTATAACATCTGTTTTAAAGCAAATTATTTTTCAATATTAATATTATTTATCGTTATAATATTTTCACGATTTCAATAGAACAGTCAATTTGTATTTTTATTTGAAAATCTTTACCTACTAATTGATCTTTTGTCCATGCGTTAGGGGTAATGAGGGAGGGAAGCTTAACCCAGATTTTTAAAAACCCCAAAGATTTTTTAAAAACACAAAAGGTTTTTGAAATGCGTTTTTCTCTGAATCTATGCATTTTAGAGAAAAGATTCTCAAACAAAAAATGTATAGGACATTCTCCTTTATAATTGATATCTGAAGTTATGCCATATAATTTGAAACTGAAATACTAGATGGCGCTGAAGTTGTAAAAAACATGTTTTTTCACCGGATTTGTTTTATCAGAAACCAAAATACATTTAAAAAAACACCAAATGATTCCTAGAGTGAAAAGTCTAGTTTTAGAACGGTCAATTTGTATTTTTATTTGAAAATCCTTACCTACTGATTGATCTTTTGTCCATGCGTTAGGGGTAATGAGGAACGGAAACTTAACCCAGATTTTTAACATCCCCCTCCCAAAGATTTTTGAAAAAATCAAAAAGTTTTTGAAATGCGTTTTTCTCTGAATCTATGCATTTTAGAGAAAAGATTCTCAAACAAAAAATGTATAGGACATTCTCCCCTACAATTAATGTCTTTGAAGTTATGCCGTATAATTTGAAACTGAAATACTAGGTGCCGCTGATGTTGTAAAAAAAGTTGTTTTTCACCGGAAAAAATTGTTTTTCGTCTGTATTGAATTTGGAAATCTAAAAAAAAAAACAGACAACTTTTATTTAAACAATTTTCTTGTACGACTTACCATTTTGGAGCTGTAGCTTGTGAAAATGTTGTGAATCGGGCACATGTTCGAAACCGGTCTACTCGTTTACATTTTTTACAATTTCAGCGCCACCTAGTATTTCAATTTCAAATTATACGGCATAACTTCAAACAGATTAATTGTAGACGAGAATGTCCTCTACATTTTTCGTTTGAAAAACTTTTCTCTAAAATGCATAAATTCAGAGAAAAACGCATTTCAAAAACTTTTTGAGTTTTTCAAAAATCTATGGGAGGGGGTGATGTTAAAAATCTGGAGTTAAGCTTCCCTCATCACCCGTAACATATGGAAAAAACATTAATCGGGGTAGGTCAGGATTTTCAAATACAGCCTATTTTGATGACAAATTACCTGTACTAAACATTAATAAAATTAATTCCAGATGAAACCGTGTTATTTCATTTTATCAGGGAGGAAATGAAAACCGATATTTTAATCTAGAGCGACTCACTTCGACGATTTTTTGAACAAATTTGAATAAATAACGTGCTATTATTTTTATCATAAAATGCTTAATATATATTTTTTTTAATAATGTAACATTTAGATAAACCAGCAGTCGCAAAGATATTATATTAATAATTAAAATGTTTCCATGGCTGCATTATGAAACTGACTGACAGATCGGTTCATTATTTTTGTATAAGTAAACCTCTAGGCACCCCTAGGAAGCAATATATGGAATTTCAGATCGATAGAATTAACTGCTTCAGAGAAAGAAATAAAGAAAAGCACAGTTACATTTCATGTTGCAAATTTTTACGTAAGCAACCTAATGTAATAAAATTTTAGTGATACGGGAATAATATAATGCAGTTCAAAATTTGAATTAAATTTTCTTCTTCTCCGGCATTTAATAGCAGATATAACAGTACGTCTCAAAAAAAGAAAGTAATCTTAAGTCACTTACGAATGTACATTTTTTTTTTTTTTTTTAAAGATTTAACTTGTTTTATCCCGCAGAGTAATTGTTTTTGTTAATAAAAGTGTAAACCCAAACCGAATAAATATTTTATTTAAACAAAAAACTCACTGTTAGTATTATCAAAAGATTTGACAGGATTTAAATTCCATTGACAGTCACTAAAGAAGTTCACTAACTTTTACTGATGGCGCAAGTTTTTATACAAATTCATATCTTCTTCTCCCTCCTAATAATAGGCATTGCACCAACAGGTCCCCATAAAGTCACCTTAATTAAGGACTTTACTTGTAATGTTGCCTTAGGTTCAGACTGGGGGTGACTTAGGGTTTAAGTTTTTTGCCTTATCCCGTAAAGTCTAAGAAAGAAAAGAGTCTTCCTCGTTCTGTCCATGGTACAGTTAGAAAAATTTAAAAAGATAAAAATAGTTATATTTTTACTGATGCTTTCAGCAAGAAACATTGCAGAACGACCAAATTCTTGTTTTGACCGCAGCAACCTATAATCAACATCACATAGGAACACAGTAAAGGTATGTGGCGATCTCTGAAGATCCTTTGGCCAAGCCCCCGTACCACACAAAACAAGTATAATCTTTCATCCCGATGTCAAATTGAAAGGTTGTAATTAGTAACCCTTTGATAGAAAATCTGACTCTTTGCAGCAATAGGTAGCAATATATAACTTGTTATATAACAAAAGCGGCGTGTATGCAAGTTTCACTCACCAGATTTTCTTATAATTTTTCAGCGATGCGGTTTTGATATCGATCTTCTAGCTCTTCCTTTTTTCGCATCACCCATTCTATATGCATTACAAAGTGTACACCGTTCGTTCTTAGGACGGTGGATCTTCTCGTTAAACTCATTACTGTAGGTATAGTAACTGGTAATGAGCGACTTATGTTCCCCGTTAATTCATCATTTTATACAGACTTAGTTCTGGATGAAAGTATTCTTTTGAAGTCGATAAATGGCAATTATGTGACTTAACGCGTGGAAATCTGTTGAAATGCGCCTTTATTGCTTCACAGATATCTTTGTCCTTGTATTTAAATCTGTGGGGTGACCGCCCCTTTTTTCTTGTTCTATAGTGCCAAATTCTATTATTTTGGACAGTACCGTATGAACAGTTCTGTCAGAAACACCAAATGTGTTTAAAACACAGTTTTTTTATAGAATTTCACAGTTTTCTTCGGTAAAAAATACTTTAAATTATATATTTTCATCTAAAATCTTTTTTCTCCTTTCTTTTCTTTACATACCTTGCTATTAAAGGTGATTCAGGAGGATAGGGCAATACTTTGACAACTCATTCTAGAGGCTAAAAATAAGAAAAAAGTTCATATAAACATAGGTCTCAAAATGCTTCGTTACAGAGTTATACAGGATGAAAAATTTCGCCCGAGTTTCAGTAAATTAAGGCTTTCTGAAATTCTGGGAAGATCAATTAAGGGGCAAATTCAATTGTTCGTATGGTTTTTGAGCTAGGAAATTGAAAAAAATAGGTCCCAGAACTGTATCTCTCTTAGTTTCTAAGATATCCCATTTGAAATGCCAAAAATAAGGTAAAAAAACATTTTTTTACATTTGATGTACAAAAACGTTGTTAAATTGGCAATAAATCATACATTTTTAAAACGTAAATTGTAGAGAAGTTAATTATAAGAAGATTGATGTAAATAATGTCAACAAAAAAGAAATAAAATTTTAAACATGTTGACTATTATTAACAACAAAACCGACGAAAACTGTTACAAAAAAAGAAACGCGAAATGTGTAGGAGCTTCATCAAGTTTGTAATACATTTTAATTCATTTTGCTAAGGGGATATTTTCCAGCAATATAATAAATTCATTACATAAAAATTCCAGGTAATTTCACCCTGTGACACAATGTTGTAGTATGAAAGGATCAATTTAACTGGTCATGTATGATACCGCACCAAACATTCACTGAAAATCGTTGCTGGAAATTTTTTTCCACTGTAGCATGTGGATTTTCTTCAGACCACCGATGCGCATTCCGTGTGTTGTTTATTCCATTACGAGTAAAAGTAGCTTCATGTGAAAATAGTATAAATGGAATTAAATGTCGATTCCTATTAACCCGTCGACAAAACTGCAGCTGGCTGGTGTAGTCACCAGGTGCAGGATATGTTGCACTTTCTGAATATGAAAAGGATGCAATCCATTATTATTTAATGTCCTCCATACTCTACTTTCTGAAGTATTTGAACAAATTGTGATGAAAAAGATCAGTGTTGCCAACTTGTTTTCTGTAAGTCTAAAATTACTGTCCCTACTAAATACATCTGTTTTCTTAGGTAGGTCTAAAATGATTGTACCTAATCTGTTTTCTTTTTTGTAACATTTTCTTCAAAGATTTCGTCTGTTTTCTTGTTAATAAGTCGACACATTTAAAATTTTATTTCTTTTTAGAATTAAATTCTCTTCAATTTATGTTTAAAAAATGTATGATTTATTGCCAATTTAACAACGTTATTGTACGACAAATGTAAAAAAAAATGTGTTTTTTGACCCTATTTTTGGCGTTTTACATGGGATATCTTAGAAACTGACAGATACAGTTCTGGGACCTATTTTTTCCGGACCTATATTCATATGTACTTTTTTTTATTTTTAGCCTCTAGAATGAATTGTCAACATATTGCCCTATCCTTCTGAATCACCTGTACACACACACACACACACACACACACACACATATATATATATATATATATTGATATATTCACGTTATTTTTCGCATTTTACACGGGATATCATAGAAACTAGGAGAAATACAGTTCTGGGACCTATTTTTTCGATTTCCCAGCTCAAAAACCATAAGAAACAATTGAATTTGCCCTTAATTGACGTTCCCAGAATTTCAGAAATACTTAATTTACCCGAAGGAACTGAAACTCGGGCGAAATCTTTCACCCTGTATAACTCGCTAATGAAGCATTTTTTTGGACCTATATTTATATGAACTTTTTCCTTATTTTTACCCTCTAGAATGAGTTGTCAAAGTATTGTCCTATTCTTCTGAATCATCCTGTACATATTCACGCTATTTTTGGCGTTTTACATGGGATATCTTACAAACTAAGAAAAATACAGTTCTGGGACCAATTTTTTTTTATTTCCCGGCTCAAAAACCATAAGAAACAATCGAATTTGCCTCTTAATTGATCTTCCCAGAATTTCATAAAGCCTTAATTTACAGGAAGGAACTGAAACTCGGGCGAAATCTTTCATCCTGTATAACTCGCTAACAAAGCGTATTTTTCGGACCTATGTTTATATGAATGTTTTTCTTACTTTTAGCTTCTAGAATGAGTTCCTCCTGAATCACCTTGTATATTCTCTCAAAAGCTGTAGACATCCGGTTTCTAATTTTAATGGTTATTGATACAGATATGCCCGGTATATTTATTTAGTAGAGCTCTTCAAGATGAATGAACAGACGGTCTTAACTCAAAATTGCAAATTTTGCAGTTGCAACACTATGTCTATTATACAACGATGTACATATATATATATATTTATGTTTATAAGGGATTCCTTTCATTACACAATAACAATGGTTTGTTGCAGGGATCCAGTACAATTGTAATTTACTCTTATCACCGGGCGATGATAATATAAAAGACGGTAACTATATTCTATTGGAGTAGCCACACTTTTTTCCAGTACACATCATATCATTTGAATCCTTTATACAATTGAACTGGAAACCTAACAATACTTTTCAAATTTTAAATACTGTATACTCTTTCACAAAAACACGCAAAATGTATTTTGATACCGCAATATTTTCCACAACAATTCAAAGTAAATCTCTGTATAAATTACCCAACCGCGAATCTCTAAAATAAATAATAAACACAAAATATTCACAGTTACAGTTCATCAATTCTAAAAAAATAAGTAATTTAATTACACATACCTTTGCGAGTAAAATAGCAAGAGTTTCCAGAACTGCAGCTTTTACACTCCAATTGAAACGATCGCCTAATATTCTTATAAGAGGGCCAGTTATATGGACAACTGACGGTTGCAACGCTTCAGCACTTGTCAATCTTATCACTTCGCCTAATCCTTGAGCTGCTTGTTCTTTAACTTCAGGCGCTCCGTTCAATATAGCTTCCCTGAATATCGGCAATATTGGTGTTATACCCTGCAATATAGTCAAATAAACTAATAAATAACAGATAATACTCGTAAAATTATTGATTTATCGCTAATTATTTCTAATCGTCTGATGTAATCGAGACACAGTTCATCAATTCATCGTACTTTGAATCCAATCAAATAATACACGACACTAACCATATTTTCGTTAAAATCGTTTTTATTTTTGATATAAAATTATGCCACTGACATCTGTCATATAAACACACACACACACACACACACACACACAGAGAGAGAGAGAGAGAGAGAGAAAGAGAAAAAGAAAGAGAGAAAGGAAGAAAGAAAAGAGAGAGGGAGAGAGCTGATCTGAATGAAATAAATTTAAGGCACCAAGAATACAAGGTGTGTTAAAAAAATAATGAGAATTTTGGAATTTTGTCGGTTGTATTAGTCCGATTCTCAAGGTTTTTTTTCATTGTCGTATTGGATGTTCAAACATCTGTAGTCAGCAGTCAAAAGGATAACACGGTGTTTTGGTGCGATCAGCGATTTCTTTATTCGTATAAATAATGGATCAGAGAATGTTTTTTTAAAATTCAAAACTGATTAGAGTGTAGCAACGTTTAAAAAAATGTTAAATATTGCTTTTGTTGAGTCTGCTACGTACGAGTGGTATATAAGCGTTTCCGAGAAGGACATGAAGATGATAAGCGGACCGGTACATCAACAACCGACGAAAAATGTGGAAAAAGTGAAAAAAAAAATGATTATGAATGATTGCCGAATCACAATTGGAAAAGTTGCTGATTGTATTGGGATATCGATCAACTCATGCCGTAAAATTTTTTTGGATGTTTTGGATATAAAACTTGCAACAACAAAATTTGTTACAAAATTGTCAAATTTTGAACAAAAACAGCAGCAAATGGAAGTTGCTCAGGAGTCGTTAAATGAAGTCAACAATGATGCAGAACTACTGAAATGTGTCATAACAGGTGATGAAATGTGTGTTTACGGATACGATGTTGAAACTAAGCCTCAATTATCCCAATGGAGGCATTCTGGATCACCAAGATTGAGAAAAAAGGTTGATACATATGGGATTAGATAATTGTCAATGAAATCTTATATCGCAATCAACTACAAGAAACGTGTGGATGGAATACATTAATTTCAAATGTTATTGGACTGCGATAATCACAGGACAGTCAAATACTGGAAGCAAATTTTCAATGTTTTTGTTTAAAAGGCATTTGCGATATACAAAAAAAAAGTTTCAGTTTGCGTTTATAGTTGAAGAGCTGGCAGAATACCGGTTCAAATAATAACACTGATAAACATAATATTTGTTTCCTAACATGCGATACATGAATTTAATCTGTTTTTTGATGATGAAAATGAATATGAACTCGGAATCTTTCTATCATCCACCATTTTTAAAAAAAATTTAAATTTTAATTAAAGGATTTACTGCGAACCAAAGGATCATGTAACCGATTATTACTTTTGTTTAACAAGTGCGTGCGGAATTTCTGAAATATCTAAACGCACTGTAAAATATCCTTCATTGCAATCTACAATCACACCTGTACCTCATAATGAAATTATTCCAGTTCCTGAGCCGCCTGTGAATGTACATTTCAAAAGCAGCGATGAAGAATCAGGCAGTACTGATGAAGACAATGATTTTGATTTAACTTCCGATAAGCAACATCTTATAACACAAGGTGAATTATAAATGACTCGGTTAGGGATTTAAATTGATCAAAAAATCAAGATTGCAGGGTTGGAATTTACTTAAAAAAATACAAAACTTTTGGGCTTTCGACAAAAAGAACTATCTTGATGAAAATAATATACGGTTCAGTGCACCAATATTGATGCGCTTATGTTGCACTTAGGACAAGTTCATAAACCTGAGGACCGGTTGTGTCTTTTCATAGATTCGTCCAAGTATAGTTTAAAAGTGGTTCTACTACATAACGGTAATAAATATTCTTCGATACCGATCGCTTACGGTATTAATTTGAAAGAGACGTATGATGTGATGAAAGACGTTCTTGAAAAAATAAATTATAAAAAACATAGCCGGAACATATACGGTGATTTGAAAGTTATAGCTATTTTGTTATGCACGCAGTTAGTCTATACTAAGTACACGTATTTTCTTTGCAAATGGGACAGCCGAGCTAGGGATAAACATTACATTACCAAAGAGTGGAAGAAGCAAGACCAACTTAACTCCAAATGGGAAAAATATTATTCACGAGCCCTTTTGAACCAAAAAATATTTGTACCCTCTCTTCATAAAGCTAGGACTAATGAAAAATTTTATAAAAGCACTAAAGAAGAATAGTCCTGGAATTTTGTACATCAGGTAGAAATTTCCGAATGTAAGTGAACGAATATTTGTCGTTCCCCAAAAAAGAGAATCGGTCAAAGATGATATATTTAACTCTGTGTTAAATAATGTAAAAAGTACGACTTGGGCTTCATTTAAAGACGTTTGCAAAAATTTTCTCGGCAAACAAAGATCCGACAATTTCTACGATATTGTTAATCAACTTCTTACTTCATACAGAGCTATGAGATGTAATACGTCTTTGAAAATACATTTCCAACTCTCATATCTGGATTTTTTCTGGACAACCTGTAAGTGACATTTTGTAGATGAAAGTTGCTATAAAGGGAAACGGAATACAAACATGCTAATCGATTTCTGTTGGACATTAATTCGGGATATGCCTGAGGCTATTTATAAAAGAAAAGCATCGGCGAAATCATTCTAACACAGATACGGTCATGCAAAATTATAAATTTTACAGATTTTAACAATATTTTCCCTTAATTTATTTTGAAGCGCAATTTATTTAAAACTAAGGGCAATAGAAAAATTGTAGTTACAGATGTGTAAAGTACGAGAGAGAGAGAGAGAGAGAGAGAGAGAGAGAGAGAGATACATTAAACAAATTTTTTTTGAGACTATCAGTGTAATATGTGAGGTACCTGAATTCTAGTGTAATATTACTAAATCAACAAGAAAAAAACTTCTAACATTTAAACGAAAAAAGGTTTAAGAAAAAATTTCAAGAGCTTCTGTGGAAAAATTCACTAGATTTATGTGTAACAAAAAACACATAAAATAAATGTACTAACTGTAAACCGATTCAATATATATATTTTTTTCTTCGGTATAAATGCACGAATATAATGCTCGAATGTTCCTGCAATTGTTTTATCAACTATTCTGATAAACCGATGTCAAATATAGACCTCAAAAAACTATTTTAAAGAACACAAACCTTCGGCAAACAAAATCCAGGCAGTAGATCTGATCCTTTTAAATCGCTGACTGCAAATCTTACAGCCTGACGGATATCACCGACATGATTGATCTGCTGCATAGTATCCAATGTCTGTAATTAAAATAGAAAAAAATTAATCGATTTTTCGACAAGACGAAAAAAACAAAAATAGGTTAATGTAAAAATATTTGACTATTTAGAAATAAAAACTTTTGCTCTATGGTTGTAATAAATGACTCTCCATCTTTGAGTTTACATAACAAACAAAAATCGGTCGACTGATAACCAATTTTATTTATCTAAATCTTCAACGGCAAATCAACAAGTTTTGTGGGCGGTACAACCGATGCGGTATTCCGTTTGGTGATTTTATTCTAACGTGAGAATCGGTTTTCAAAAGATTCTCTTTTTTTTATGCTGCATTTTTGGTAATGAACAATTTTATATGAAGGATTTTATTTTTTAACCGCTATGATGTTGAGAACAATGATCTAGGCGACTAATGCGTCACGACATTAGTCTCGTTTTTCGATAATTCTTTTCTTTTTCTTTCCCTTCAAACAAGACGTGGAATATTTTCCGTTTGTACATCTCATCGAAATGGCAAAATATTAATGTTTAAAGCTTGTGATCGACTGTCTGAACATTCATACAGGCAGTTTGTTTAGTTTAACTCTGTAAACTAACCGATTAAGATATAGGTGGTTTATATTAATAGAATAATTAATAAAATTTTAATTTAAAAGTACACAGAAATAATATGTAATAACAAAAAAAATAAATAATTTCAGTAAAATAATAATAATACGAGGTGCTACCCAAAAGTTCGGGGAATTTTACCATAAAAATAAAATAGCTTAACATAACTTATAATTTCCATTGTCTCCTTCAAAGTAATCCCATTGGACATTGATACAGTGATCCCAGCGATTTTCCCATGATTCCATGCATCCCTGGAAATCTGCAGGTGTTCGAAGCACGTTCTGAATTTCTTCCTGAATCTCCTCAGTTGTATTAAAATGACGGCCTTTCGATTGAAATTTTATTTTCGGAAAGAGAAAGAAAAAAAGTCGCACGGGGCAAGGTCAGGCGAATAAGGTGAGTGGAATCACTACCGTCTTTTCGGAAGCCAAGAAATTCCGAACGGCTAGCGATGTGTGCGCAGGCATGTTGTCATGGTGCAGAACCCGGCTGTTGTTACCCCATAGATCTGAACGTTTGCGCCTAATACTTTCACGTAACGCTTCAAACCTTCACAATAGAACATCCCATTGACAGTTTGACCAAGAGGAACAAATTCCTTACGGATAATACCTTTGATGTTGAAAAAAACAATCGTTATGGACTTCACGTTGCCGTGCTTTTTTTGTCCGCGGTGAACTTGATGACTTCCACTGTGACGAGTGGTGTTAAGTTTCAGGGTCATACCCGTACACCCATGTCTCATCACCGGTTATGATGTTGGAGATGAAGTTAGGGTCATCTCTAACTGAATTTTTCGATTCGCTACAGACAGCTACGCGATTTTGTTTCTGGTCGCTGTTCCAACAGTCTCGGTAGGAATTTTGCAGCGATGCATCTCATGTTCAAATTGTCCGACAACATGCGTTGCACGGACCCGTATGACATTTGTACGATTGCACAAACATCGTGGATTGTTTGTTTACGATCTGCAACAATAGCTTTTCGCACTTTCACGATGTTTTATGGTGTTGCGCTTGTTAATGGTCTTCCTGAACGCTCATCGTCATCGACTGTCATTTGTCCATCTTTGAATCGTTTATCGCTAAAAAGTTTTACTTTTACCTGTAGCATTATCACCAAATGCTTCCACAAGCATGGCATAGGTTTCTGCACCGGTTTTTTTTAAGCGCAAAGCAAAATTTGATGCAAGTTCTTGTTCTTTAATATCTGCCATTTAGAACTTCGCCGAAGCAGTAAAACACAACGTTACACAAATGCACGAAAGTAAAAAATGCAGCCTCCCACCATCACAGCTGTTGGAACACTGATTCACTAAGAGTACTGTTAGCCACCTCTAGTGGCAGCAGGAAGTACCAGCAATGGTCCACGCACGACATTCAAATTCCTCAAACTTTTCGGTAGCACCTCGTATATATAAAACATATAATGTGTAAACAGTCTTAAATTGTTTGTGAAGGATTGTAAGAGCGTTTTAAATATTATTCCAGCTACAGCGACCGGGAGGTACATTAGTTTATGCAATTTTTTTTGTCTTCAGTCATTTGACTGGTTTGATGCAACTCTCCAAGATTCCCTATCTAGTGCTAGTCGTTTCATTTCAGTATACCCTCTACATCCTACATCCCTAACAATTTGTTTTACATATTCCAAACGTGGCCTGCCTACACAATTTTTTCCTTCTAACTGTCCTTCCAATATTAAAGCGACTATTCCAGGATGCCTTAGTATGTGGCCTATAATTCTGTCTCTTCTTTTAACTATATTTTTCCAAATGCTTCTTTCTTTATCTATTTGCCGCAATACGTCTTCATTTGTCACTTTAATCACCCATCTGATTTTAACATTCTCCAATAGCACCACATTTCAAAAGCTTCTAATCTTTTCTTTTCAGATACTCCGATCGTCCAAGCTTCACTTCCATATAAAGCAACACTCCAAATATATACTTTCAAAAATTTTTTTTCCTGACATTTAAATTAATTTTTGATGTAAACAAATTATATTTTTGACTGAAGGCTCGTTTAGCTTGTGCTATTCGGCATTTTATATCGCACCTGGTTCGTCCATCTTTAGTAATTCTACTTCCCAAATAACAAAATTCTTCTACCTCCGTAATCTTTTCTCCTCCTATTTTCACATTCAGTGGTCCATCTTTGTTATTTCTACTACGTTTCATTACCTTCGTTTTGTTCTTGTTTATTTTCATGTGATAGTTCTTGCGTAGGACTTCATCTGTGCCGTTCATTGTTTCTTCTAAATCCTTTTTACTCTCGGCTAGAATTACTATATCATCAGCAAATCGTAGCATCTTTATCTTTTCACCTTGTACTGTTACTCCGAATCTAAATTGTTCTTTAACATCATTAACTGCTAGTTCCATGTAAAGATTAAAAAGTAACGGGGATAGGGAACATCCTTGTCGGACTCCCTTTTTTATTACGGCTTCTTTCTTATGTTTTTCAATTATTACTGTTGCTGTTTAGTTCCTGTAAATGTTAGCAATTATTCTTCTATCTCTGTATTTGAACCCTAACTTTTTAAAATGCTGAACATTTTATTCCAGTCTGTTATCGAATGCCTTTTCTAGGTCTATAAATGCCAAGTATGTGGGTTATTTTTCTTTAATCTTCCTTCTACTATTAATCTGAGGCCTAAAATTGCTTCCCTTGTCCCTAATAATAAGAATTAAATCTTATTGTGAGAAAATGATTAGTTAATTTGATACTAATTTACAATACTAGAATTAACAATAAACAAATAAAAAATTAATATTTAATCGAATTTAACGTAAAGTGGAGAACAAGATTACAGATACAAAATTACATCAATTTTCTGCCATAATTCGGCTATTTATTAACCGATTTAAAAAAATAAAATGTCACTTTCTTTAAAATAAGAAGCTTAATATTTTATCGAGTAACATACATTTTGATAAGCTAATATTTACGGAGATAAAAAGGATTGAAAAATAATAAGTATGGCTGTCATTTTTTAATTTGCAAAGGTATTTCATTCCTGACTTTTTTATAATTTTAAAACGTTATCGAATGCCTTTGTTTATGCAATAGCAAACATAATACGATTCTAATATAAAAATGACAACTTTAAGTAAATTTAATATTGTAAACATTCACTCTTGTAACTGCTGAAAGGGTTTCCCAACTGGTTTGCAAGACCTCTCTGTCGACATCTGTAAATAAATGTATAAGCCCACGTAAAAGTTGCGGTACGTATTGCGAATAATCGGCGCGTGAATGCGAACAAAATGCACACAGCAATGTGACAGCTGCTCTACGCATTTCTACTTTATCTGACCTAGTAACTTCCATTAATTGATCCATAATCGCACGGATTCCGACTTCATCTACAACTGATAATACTACTGCTTGACAATACTCTAGTTCCTGAAAAAAAAAAAAAAATTAACATTATATTAGACTGTATGCCTATTTAGTAATTCATCATTTATGCTGAAATGATGGTTGTAATTTTACAAGAAAAAAATTATTGTTTTAATTAATACGATGAAAACTACTTTTGTAGGAGTCTTATTATCAATTAAAAAAAGTAAAAATCATTTTTCCAGTATACAGAGTTATCATAAAAGAATGGTGCGGTTTTGAACATTGTCTAAATTAAAACAGAATTACTTACAGTTAATTTTTTATTTTTCAAATTTGTCATCAAAAATATCGTTTTACATAATTAATAAATTTTAATATGTGCGCCCTTAGTCGCTCGACAAATGTCCAAACGATACACAACTTCTCTCCAAACATTTCTCCGTTAATGGTTGTCATTGCTTCATTAATCCTGTTTTTTAAGCGGTTTAGATCGTGAATTTTTTGTGTATAAACAACGCTTTCGATGTACCCCCACAAGAAAAAAAACGCAAGGTCTGAACTCCTTGGAGGCCAAAGTATGGGTCCTTGCCAGCCTATCCATCGATCTCCAAATTTTTCGTTCAAAGAGTCCGTGACCAATGGATGGAAGTGCGGGGGTGCACCATCTTGTTGGAAATTAATTCGATGAATGTTTTCGAGTTCATCCGGCTGAGGAAAACAATAATCGGTTAACATGTCAAGATACACAACTCCATTAATTGTTTTTTCAGCAAAGAAGAAAGGCCCTATTACACGATTTTTCATCACACCACACCAAACATTAACTTTAGGCGAATCGCGTTGTTTCTCAATAATTGTGTGTGGGTTTTCAGAGCCCCATATTCGCGAATTGTTAACGCATCCATTCGCATGGAATGTAGCTTCGTCTGTAAAAATTATATCATCTAAAAATGATTCGTTTTCACTTATCCTGTCCGACATTTCAACAGCGAAATTAAAACGTTTTACACCATCATCGGATTTCAATTCCTGCAGTATCTTGATTTTATAAGCGTGTAATTTCAGTTTTTTACGTAAAACTTTGTGAACTGTAGATTTTGGAATACCTAATTCGACGCTTCGACGGGGGATGAACTACCCAGGACTTCTAATTAGTTCAACCGTATTGTCCGGTACACTTGGTCTGCCGGTTGATTTCTGTTTTTTAACCGATCCGGTTTCTTTGAATCGTTTGAACCGACGTGTTATGTTGTTTTTGTGTGGTGGATCTCTGTCGAATTCACATTGAAACGCACGTTGTACTGAAATTAAGGATTTTAATTCGGCCATCAATAAAATAATAGTAACTCGCTAAACTCACCGCAACAACAATACAAGAACTGACGTGGTTACAACTGCTGATAAACAAACTTTTGGGTTGGAGGCTTTCAGGGATACAAATATAACATCTACAAATTTCCCTACAATCTTCCTATGAATTACTGAAACCGCACCATTCTTTTATGATAACCTTGTACAGAGAAGAAAGTAATTAAAAAAATTCAATTTTGCTTATGCGAATATAAAGGATTTCAGCTAGTGTAAGTAGGAAACTTAGAGATAACAAAATAAATAAATACAGGCGCTTGCAATATTTCAATTAATTCTTTATTTCGATATTACGAAATAAGATTTTTAGGCAGATTTCATAAGAAAACTACTTATTGTTAACGGGTACCATAATTCGACTTCCGGAAAATATCCGTTTCTATAAGTTTTACATCCGCCAGACCCCAAAACCACCATCAAAAGTTTATATATATATTTCACTTTCTTGCGGAGATGATAAACACCGGAATTTTGCGCCAATCGCTTTCAAATTGTTCCTTAAAAATAACTCGTCCCAAAATCTCAGTCGAGTTTTTCAACAGCCAAAATCTAACCATTAAGGTCGAAACGGGGGAGGTCTTTTTCGAAAAAAAAAACAAAATATCGCGATAACTTTCTTATTAACTAAAATATCAAATTTGTTTATAAAGTTCCTACTATTCAAATTTAAGTAAGATTTTTTGATATCACCAACCTTTATTGAAGGGGGTGGAAAAAAGTAGGGTTTCAAAGACAAAAAAAATCATACCCCCCTTAATAGGCATAGTATCAAATCGTTTTAAAAGTGGTCATTAGTCCTGTAAACATTATTACCACCTAAAACTTTTGTCTGAAACAATTTTTGATTTGACCAACTCTTATGGCAAGAGATGACAACTAAAACATAGCTGGAATTATAAGAAGATGATGGGGCTTGTCGTATGCTAAACATGTGAAACTTTTTTGCCCATGTCATACTGAGTAAATTTGAAATTTTTCTTAACTCTAAGGTGGAAATTTTTGATCGCTTACTTAGGACCGGTGAAAAAATTTTCCATTATCTTCCGGCGTGTCAAAGGGGTTTTGCTTTTAATAATAACAGATTTACTTAAAAAAAACATATACAATTTTAAATATAAATTTAGAGAACGTAATTAAATTTGTATTAAAATTTAGTATCTTAAATCTGTCATGCTAAATAAAAGAAATCAAACTGATAAGATTAAAGTAGATAAATCCATTACTGGATTAAAAATTTAATAAAAATCACAATTAATTGTAACCGGTAAACAAGATAGTAATAAATAATGATAAATTTTACATACCTGTGTTGATCCTTGAGATGTAGCTAATGCGGTAAGAAGAGCGGGTAATATTTTATGTAAATATTTAGTGAGAGCTTCACCGGCCACCGCTGCCAATATAGATAAGGCTTTAGTATTAACCGGCGGTGCGGTCAATTGCGGTACAAGGTACGGCAACACAACACGCGATTTGATAGCCATAACCTGCCTAAGGCCATCTAGAGTCCATTCAGCTACTTTCGGATCCGGATCGTTCAGCTGAGACAATAAAGTCGGTAATATATCGTCTAAAGCGCGACTGCCGACAGTTGTATGTAAACTATCAAAAGTTTTCGCGGCAGCCTGTCTTACTTCCGGCAACGGATCACAAAGCGCTCTACTGACGGTCGGTACAAGACTATTAACGAACGTTAAGACCATATCACGACTAGTCGACGCCATTATTTCTGATAATCCAATACAAACGCCTTGTCGTTGGTCAGCATGTTCAGACTCGAGCCCTCCTTCTAATATCGGTATTATTTCAGGTAATATACGTTCACCTAATTTACGAACTAGATCACCCAATGTTCGAGCCGCAACCTGAAAAAGAAATTCAATTTAATTGAAAAAAAAAAACACAAATAACAGATTAGTATAACTATAATTAAAAGGACTAATTTTGTATGTTACAAATGTACTTTCATATACTAAAGGCAACACATCATTATAAGAAAAAAAACTATACACACAGTAGAAAAGTTCCCAAACTAAATTTCTGTAGTCGATACAAGTAGCGCCATCTCTCAGACAAACAAAGAACTATGAAGTACAATATTTGATGAGTCTGTGTACAAAATTTTATCACGTTTCGTCTCTCGAGTTATATTCGGTCACATACGTTGTGTTCATGTGACCTTGTGACATGGAACAGAGACGCACATAAAAATTATGTGTTCGATTTCAAAAATCTTTCACTGAAACTGAAACAGCAAGCATTTGGTGATGAAACCGCAACTCGTACTACAACATACACGTGGTAGAAGCAGTTTAGACTGTATAGAGTCATTGAATGACAACAACTGAAAAAGGAGGCTGTCAACAGCTGTTCATGACAAAAAAATGTGAAAGTGCACACGCTCCTACTTGAACAAACTCATCTTACCCTTCGGGCTATAACAGAAGAGCTAAACATCGGTATGTACAATTCTAATAGGAAAACTGAACTGCCAAAAGGTGTGCTCTCGTGTCGTTCCACACTTCTTTGCCCGAAAAACAAAAACAGGTGCATCTTTCCTTGCGCTCAAAACTTTGTTGAAACTGCTAATAATTTTTTGCAAACAATTATAACCGGGGATGAAATCTGGTGCTTCATGTATGATTCGCAAACAAAGCACCGCTTGGTTGAGTCATGGAGCACAAAGACCAACAAAAGTCTGGAGTTAAAAATCAAGCGTAAAATCGATGTTGATTGCATTCTTTGATTTATCATGAATTTAAAAACCGTGAATTCTAAATTCTATTTGGAAGTAATAAAATACTTGATGCATTCATCGAATCCGGCCCGAGTACCGGGTAGGTAGGACTCTCATGCGCAATAATGCCCTGGCCCCAAATGTCAACAGTTTTAAAACGTTATTACACCACAAATCAAATCATCATCTTATCCTGCCTGTCCTATTCACCCGACTTTAAGTATAAAGTTATACTTAAACAAGTATAACATTGTATAAATGCAACTGAATAAAGTGGTTGTCATTCAAAGGTGATGAAAATTAGTTTTAAAATTTTGGAAGTCAAAAAAACTTCCTACACAAAAACGTTCTGAATAATAGTTTTGGGCATTTGCAGAACATATAATTTAAGCTCTTAAACATTGAATTTTATTAATTAGTTACTGCGAAGAAGCCGAAAACCCATTAATAATAAGAGTATTTTTGCAAAGCAGATATTTATTGCAATAATAGCTTTTTTTTTACCATTTTTATTGTATTAAATTCAATTCAACAAGGGGTACACAAGAAAACTGGTTTTATTCATTGCCGATATTGTAATCTGTTAATAAAAAGACTTTTCAGCCCGCTGTAATTATTTTGGTATAATTTACCAAATACTGTACATAACGAAAAGGTTTTTTCAATCTGTTAAAAATTAATTTGTTTTGTTGTTAATAAAAGTCGACGTGTTTAAAATTCTATTTGTTTTCCGTTGACATTATTTACAACAATCTTCTTATAATTAAATTCTCTACTATTTATGTTTAAAAAAATGTATGATTTATTGCCAATTTAACAACGTTATTTTACGTCAAACGTAAAAAAATGTGTTTTTTGACCCTATTTTTGGCATTTTACACGGGAAATCTTAGAAACTAAGAGAGAAAAACAGTTCTGGGACCTATTTTTTTTCGCTTTCCCAGCTCAAAAACCATAAGAAACAATCGAATTTGCCCCTTATTAATTGGACCTTCCCAGAATTTCAGAAATCCTTCATTTACCCGGAGGAAGTGAAACTCGGGTGAAATCTTTCACCCTGTATAACTCGCTAACGAAGTGTTTTCAGACCTGTTTATATGAACTTTTTTCTTATTTTTAGCCTCTCAATAGTGTTATCAAAGTATTGCCCTATCCTTCTGAATCACTCTGTACATATATATATATTCAAACTATTTTTGGCATTTTACATGGGATATCTTAGAAACTAAGATAGATACCAGTTCTGGGACCTATTTTTTTCAATATCATAGCGGGAAAACCATAAGAAACAATTGAATAAGAGACAGAAAGACAGAGAGAGAGAGAGAGAGAGAGAGAGAGAGAGAGACAGAGAGATAGAGAGAGACAGAGAGAGAGAGAGACAGAGGGAGAGAGAGAGAGAGAGAGAGAGAGAGAGAGAGAGAGAGAGAGAGAGACAGAGAGAGAGGAGACAGACAGAGAGAGAGAGAGAGAAAGAGAGAGAGACAGAGAGAGAGAGACAGAGGGAGAGAGAGAGAGAGAGACAGAGAGAAAGAGAAAAGAGAGAGAGAAAGAAAGAGAGAGAGAGAGAGTGAGTGAGAGAGAAAGAAAGAAAGAGTGAAAGAGAAATATTTAAACAAAAAATTAACGAAAAATATCAGTGTTGTCAACTTGTTCAACTTGTTTTCCATAGGTCTAAAATTATTGTACCTACTAGACACATCTGTTTTCTTTTTTTATAACATTTTCTTCTAAGTTTTCGTTGGTTTTGTTGTTAATAAAAGTCGACGTGTTTAAAATTTTATTTGTTTTCTTTTGACATTATTTACATCAATCTTCTTATAATTAAATTCTCTACAATTTATGTTTAAAAAAATATATGATTTATCGCCAATTTAACAACGTTATTGTACATCAAACGTAAAAAAATATGTTTTTTGACCCTATTTTTGTCGTTTTACACGGGATATCTTAGAAACTAAGAAAGAAACAGTTCTGGGACTTATTTTTTTCGATTTCCCAATTAAAAAAACCATAAGAAACAATCGAATTTGCCCCTTTATTGATCATCCCAGAATTTCAGAAAACCTTAATTTATTCGGAGGAACTGAAACTCGGGCAAAATCTTTCACCCTGTATAACTCGCTAACAAAGCGTTTTCGGACCTATATTTATATGAACTTTTCTCTTATTTTTAGCCTCTAGAATGTGTTGTCAAAGTATTGCTCTATCCTCCTGAATCGTTCTGTATATACATATATAATCAGTTAAGGCAATGAGTATTTTAACTAAAAAAAAACGAAAGGAGAACTCTCATTCTTATTTGAATTTATTTATTTCAGCTACAACGTCAAAATTATAGTGGAATCGTTACATTACTTCATAACAAACAAGGTAAATCAATCTGTAACTTCACATTATCTTGTCATACTTTTCTTTTGGCTGACACATCTAAAAGTTGCTTTATCTAAGCATTATGATCATATTCACTACATAACCAGTTCCTGCTAACAGACTGATGATTTGTTGCTTGTAGGGCAAAATATAACCCGCATTTCAGCGGCTTAATATGCAGTTAGTTAACAATACATTGAGCTTAATGAAAAAGAGATCAGAAAACAATTTCCCTTCACGCTTTTTCTCTAATAAAACACGGGATGTTCGTTAATCGTGATAATGAAATAGATTTACAAATAATCCTTCCTTACCTGACGTTTATCATAGCTAGTTGATGCAAGGCAACCAAGCAAAAGCCCAAACAGAGTAGGTAATATTTCTCGAAGTGTACGAGGCGTATTTGTGACTACAACTTTCCATACATGTAGAGCAGCTTGACGTACCATCAATGAAACATCTGATCTGCCCATATACAACCCGGCTAATACTCTGTTACGTCTGTCAGCTCCCAATGCGGTTATTATGGCCTGTAAAATAACATTTAGTTTTTAAATAATTGTAAAAAAAAAAAAAACAACAGATTCAATAATAAGAAAAACAGAATTATATAAACAACCTTATTTTTTATAAAACTCCTCAATAACAATGCATGCAAAAACGTTTATTCTTAATACAGTAATAAGAGCTATACAAATAAAGCTTAGTTCTTTTTTTTGTCTTCAGTCATTTGATTGGTTTGATGCAGCTCTCCAAGATTCCTTATCTAGTGCTAGTCGTTTCATTTCAGTATACCCTCTACATCCTACATCCCTAACAATTTGTTTTACATATTCCAATCGTGGCCTGCCTACACTACCTGTCCTTCCAATATTAAAGCAATTATTCCAGGATGCCTTAATATGTGGCCTCCCTTGTTTAAACTATATTTTTCCAAATGCTTCTTTCTTCATGTATTTGCCGCAATACCTCTTCATTTGTCAATTTATCCACCCATCTGATTTTTAACAATCTCCTATAGCACCGCATTTCAAAAGCTTCTAATCTTTTCTTCTCAGATACTCCGATTGTCCAAGTTTCACTTCCATATAAAGCGACACTCTATACATACACTTTCAAAAATCTTTTCCTGACGTTTAAACTAATTTTTTATGTAAACAAATTATATTTCTGACTGAAGGCTCGTTTCGCTTGTGCTATTCAGCATTTTATATCGCTCCTACTTCATCCATCTTTAGTAATTCTAATTCCCAAATAACAAAATTCTTCTACCTCCGTAATCTTTTCTCTTTCTATTTTCACATTCAGTGGTCCATCTTTGTTATTTCTAATACATTTCATTACTTTTGTTTTGTTCTTGTTTATTTTCACGCCATAGTTCTTGCGTAGGACTTCATCTATGCCGTTCATTGTTTCTTCTAAATCCTTCTTACTCTCGGCTAGAATTACTATATCATCGGCAAATCGTAGCATCTTTATCTTTTCACCTTGTACTGTTACTCCGAATCTAAATTGTTTTTTAACATCATTAACTGCTAGTTCCATGTAAAGATTAAAAAGGTGAATAGGTGATTAAAAAGGTGATTTTAAAAGGGGATAGGGAACATCCTTGTCGGACTCCCTTTTTTATTAAGGCTGCTTTCTTATGTTCTTCAATTATTACTGTTGCTGTTTGGTTCCTGTACATGTTAGCAATTTTTTTTAAATGCTGAACATTTTATTCCAGTCTACGTTATCGAATGCCTTTTCTAGATCTATAAACGCCAAGTATGTTGGTTTGTTTTTCTTTAATCTTCCTTCTACTATTAATCTGAGGCCTAAAATTGCTTCCCTTGTCCCTATACTTTTCCTGAAACCGAATTGGTCTCTTCCTAACACTTCTTCCACTCTCCTCTCAATTCTTCTGTATAGAATTCTAGTTAAGATTTTTGATGCATTACTAGTTAAACTAATAGTAGAAAACATACTTTGGAACAGTAGAAAACATTAAAAAAAAAAAAATGTAACCGGCCATCTGAAGGACATTCCGATTTCTGAGTTCCTATACTGCTACAGAAGAGCGGGAAAACCGTTTGAAACGTTGCATGGCTTCCTAAGGGAATTATTTCAAAGGTTGATAGAGTCCACGTATAATTGGATTGTGAATAAAAAGTTTTTCTGAACCGGCTCGTTACTTTATTTACACAATTTGTATGCAGTTTTTGTTCAGTTTAGAGTCGCACAGAAATTTTACCCGATGAACAAGCTGATATAGCTGCTAAGGCATATAGTATACAATAGGCATATGTACCTTACTCACCGGGTTGGTCTAGTGGTGAACGCGTCTTCCCAAATCAGCTGATTTGGAAGTCGAGAGTTCCAGCGTTCAAGTCCTAGTAAAGCCAGTTATTTTTACACAGATTTGAATACTAGATCTTGGATACCGGTGTTCTTTGGTGGTTGGGTTTCAATTAACCACACATCTCAGAAATGGTCGAACTGAGAATGTACAAGACTACACTTCATATATATCCGGAGAACAGGGCGCGTTTCTTCCTCCAAATAACTAGAGCTCCGGTAGGCGCACTCCTGCTAGCCCGTAGGTGCTGGAACTGAAGGTACTTCAGCGGATGGACTGAAGGGGAATCACGCCGGGATTACTAGGCTCAAAAGCTTAGTCTATCATGGCCAAATCCAGTAAATAAATTACAGTAAAGCAAATTACCAAATCCGTCCACAAATAAAACTTATAATTTATAACCGCTACTAAATAACCCGTGAAACCCGACCGATAATAGAAAGATACAGCAGCAATGGACATTGTCCAGGCTCTGCGATCTGTAGGGAGAAATATTGAAACTCCCGCCATTCTTGCGTTCCGTTCCGTAACGGAACGCATGTCGTCAAACAAAGGGGATGAATCCGTTTTGAAACATCTATAATGAAACGAGCGAAACCTTAAGTTATAAGGGTGTCAAAATTATGCTCCAGCTATTGTAGTGTTAAAAACATGCTTCCTATTAGTGCATGGAAGAACTATTTCCAACAGGTTGGTAATTACGATGATCGGAAGTAGACTTAACTGTCCATCATCCAGGATTACTTGATCGATATTCACACTAATTTATTTTCAATATTCCTGTAGTCTTAATAAAAAAATTATAAATTATGTAACAAATACCTTGTGCGACTGCTCGGTACCAAAATTATCATCTTCATTCGCAGTTTCAGTACTCATCTTACCAGAGACACCAGATATTCTATATAACAGATCACCCAGTAGCTGCACAGAACTGTAAAGGAGAATAACTTATAAACAACAGATCGCTAAACTTTAATGAACAATATGTTTTAATTTACAAAATGTAATTAGAGGAAATGATGTTACATCAGTGAAATTATGTATTAAAGTAACATATTTAGGAAATCAGGTGAATAACAAGATGAGGTAATTTTTAACAAATTCTGTTGAAATTAATAATGAAATCTAATTCTGTAAGAAAGAAATTTTATAATTATAAACACTGCCACACTGTACAAAACACTTAAAAATAACAATCTATGAATAAACTAAAACGAAGGTAATTAACAATTAAAAAAAAAATCCTACACTACTAAATTGAATTTGTATGTGTGCGTACCACTTAGCTTACCACCAGAATGTACCAATCGCTAGCGGAAAATTACAATTCGTTACTACATGTCTCGTGGTAGTCAGATGTATACTTGTTATATTAATATACAGGGCTATCATAAAAGAATGGTGCAGTAATTCATATGAAGACTGTAGAGAAATTTCTAGATGTTATATCGGTATCCCTGAAAGCCTCCAACCCATAAGTTTATCAGCAGTTGTAACCGCAACGTCAGTTCTTGTATTGTTGTCGCTGTGAGTTTAGCGAGTTACTATGTTCTCGGATAAAGACAAAGTAAAGTGTGTTTTATTGATGGCCGAATTAAATCCTTAATTTTAGATGCGAATTTGGAAGAGATCCACCACATAAAAATAACATAACACATCGATTCAAACGATTCGAAGAAACTGGATCATTTAATCCAAGTGTACAGGATGAAACGGTTGAACTAATTAGACGATCGGCAATTAGAAGTCCTGGGAAGTCCATCCCCCGTCAAAGCGTCGAATTAGGTATTCCAAAATCAACAGTTCACAAAGTTTTACGTAAAAAAGTGAAATTACACGCTTATAAAATCCAGATACTGCTGGAAGTGAAACCTGATGATGGTGTAAAACGTTACAATTTCGTTGTTGAAATGTCGGACAGAATAAGTGAAAACTAATCATTTTTAGAAGATATAATTTTTACAGACAAAGCTACATTCCACGTGAATGGATGCGTTAACAACAGACACAATTCATGAATATGGGGATCTGAAAACCCACACGCAATTATTGTGAAACAACGTGATTTGCCTAAAGTTAACGTTTGGTGTGGCGCGATGAAAAATCATGTAATAGGGCCTTTCTTCTTTGCTGAAAAAACAATTAATGGAGTCGCGTATCTTGACATGTTAACCGATTATTGTTTTCCTCAGCTGGAGAACTCGAAACCATCCATCAACTTCATTTCCAACAACATGGTGCTCCCCCGCAGTTTAATGCATCGGTCACAGACGCTTTGAACGAAAAATTTGGAGATCGATGGATAGGCCGACAAGGACCAGTACTTCGGCCTCCAAGGAGTCCAGACCTGACACCTTGCGATTTTTTTCTTGTGGGGTACATCAAAAGCGTTGTTTATATGCAAAAAATTCACGACCTAAACCGCTTAAAAAACAGGATTAATGAAGCAATGGCGACCGTTCAACGAAGAAATGTTAACTAATATTTGGAGAGAAGTTGAGCATCTTTTGGACATTTGTCGAGCGACTAAGGGCGCACATATTGAAATTTATTAATTATGTAAAAAATGTTTGAGACGACAAAATTGAAAAATAAAAAACTTAAACCGAAAGTAATTCTGTTTTAATTTAAACCATGTTCAAAACCGCACCATTCTTTTATGATAACCATATATATATATATATATATATATATATATATATATATATATATATACATTTGTTCTATAAAAAAGTTTTTCTTTCAAGTGACATAACCTTTTACTTCTAAGTGATATCTAAATGAATTTATATTATATTGAAAGAGTACGTTTCTGTGTTTCTAAAAATACATTATATGCAATATAAATAAATTAAAATACATTTAATAATTAAAAAAAAATATTAATTGCTTGTATTGCAGCTAATTTTTTTCTGCATTTGGAAGGAAAATCTCAACATGAAACGTAATTTCTGGTAACTCGCATGTCTTTTTTTACATGAAACAAATTTGAATGTCTTTTCTTTCAGTGATAAAACTCTTTTAAGGAAATTTTAGAATTATCATGAATAGGAATTTTTTAAATCGATCTAAATTGCTCAGTTACCATGGACCACCATGTGCCTGCCGAGAAGCCGAGGGTTCAAAAGTGTTAAAGAGGAGAATACAAACAGAAATCTTTTATTAAGGCAGCTAGAGTAGGGTATAAACATTAAAGTCTGAAAAGTTCCCGAACTAAATTAGATAAAAATACAGATTTAAGTATAACTGAATTTACTCGCATCAGCACTCTACATAAAACCCTTTTCTAACTATACTACTTAGTTAGAGGATGATATGTACGAATGTGAATGAAGTGTAGTCTTGTACAGTCTCAGGTCAACCACTCCTGAGATGTGTTAATTGAAACCAAACTACGAAAAAACTCAAGTATCCACGATCTAGAATTAAAGATTGACGAAGCAGGAGCGATATAAAATGCCGAATAGCACAAGCTAAACGAGCCTTCAGTAAGAAATATAATTTGTTTACATCAAAAATTAATTTAAATGTCAGGAAAAGATTTTTGAAAGTGTATGTTTGGAGTGTCGCTTTATATGGAAGTGAAACTTGGACGATCGGAGTATCTGAGAAGAAAAGATTAGAAGCTTTTGAAATGCGGTGCTATAGGAGAATGTTAAAAATCAGACGGGTGGATAAAGTGACAAATGAAGAGGTATTGCGGCAAATAGATGAAGAAAGAAGCGTTTGGAAAAATATAGTTAAAAGAAGAGACAGACTTATAGGCCACATACTAAGGTATCCTGGAATAGTCGCTTTAATATTGGAAGGAAAAAAATTGTGTAGGCAGGCCACGTTTGGAATATGTAAAACAAATTGTTAGAGGGTATACTGAAATGAAACGACTAGCACTAGATAGCGAATCTTGGAGAGCTGCATCAAACCAGTCAAATGACTGAAGACAAAAAAAAATAAAAAATAGTATTAAAATCTGTATAAAAGTCGTTAGAACTCTTCGACTTCCAAATCAGCTGATTTGGAAAGATGTGTTCATTACTAGACCAATCCGAATGGGTAGATTATATGATACTGAAAGTGATGGCCTCTCGCCTTTGGATTTCACCCTTGGAAAAGACAAGACGTGTTGAAATCTTTACCCTCACACACAATTGTTCGAGCTGGTAGGGAAAATATCATAGCTCGCCTGCCAGTAATGAAAAAAATGGCAAAAGGTGCCAAACCCCATAAAGAAAGAAAGAAAGAAAGAAAGAAAGAAAGAAAGAGAGAAAGAGAGAAAGAGAGAGAGAGAGAGAGAGAGAGAGAGAGAGAGAGAGAAAAAGAGAGAGAGAGAGAGAGAGAGAACGAGAGAGAGAAAGAGAGAGAGAAAGAGAGAGAGAGAGTGGGAGCGAGCGAGAGTGAGAGAGAGAAAGAGAGTGAGAGCGAGCGAGAGTGAGAGAGAAAGAGAGTGAGGGAGAGGGAGAGAAAGAGAGTGAGGGAGAGGGAGAGTGAGAGAGGGAGGGAGAGGGAGTGTGAGAGAGGGTGAGGGAGAGTGGGAGAGGGAGAGTGAGAGAGGGAGGGAGAGAGAGAGAGAGAGAGAGAGAGAGAGTGAGAGAGAGAGAGAGAGAGATTTTTGTCGATCTGAATAGTTTTTAAGCGGTGGAAATTTTGATAAAACTTAGTTTTCAGAATCTACATTCACTTATACTAACATATGTGATTTATAGCACAGGTTTTTCATCATATTTTGCCCAATTTTCAACCGATTTGCTTGAAAGTATTATTTTTAAAATTTGCAAACTACGTTTCATAAAGAAAAAAACAAACAAAAAAAGTTTCGCTAATAAAAAAACGCGTTAGAAATGCGCAAAAAAAATCCTGCAATTAAATTATCGTAATTTCTGTACTGTTTCAATTTTTTTGTTGTTACAGGAATAAAAAATATTGAATCGTAATGGTTTTTTTATCGTCAGAATCTGTTAAATCTCTTTAATATACTGTAATTTTTTGAAATTTTCTTCACAAGAGGGTAGCATAAGTATATGAAGAGAGGCAATCAGATACCAACATTTTCGTGGAGCAATAATCGACCGCAGATATCATTGTGATGGGAAAACGTTAAGATATCATTAAATACTGTATATCGGTTTCTATTTCACCAGCCTTTATTTTGCTTTATCAACGATATCAAATTAAAAAAAAAAAGGCAAATAAAGACTACAACTTCTCAATTTCTTCTTTAAACTGACCCGACAGAGGTCCACGTTTAAAGAACACAGATCTTCGTCCTGGTTGTTTAAACATGTTGCAAAGGTTTAAAGAACATGTTTAAATAAAAGTACGTAAAAATTCATATCATTTATTCACTCCTTTTCACTACAAAGCTATCCAAAACAGCTTTTTTGTGGAATACTGTTACAGTATTTTGTAATGAAAATTACCACATAAAAACTACTATTGTAATAATAATAATATAAAATTAGTCGTACCTCTCAGTAGAAATCACATTACTACATTATTAGCCTTATAAATATTAGCACATCCATTTCGGTCATAATTTCGAAACAGCTGGCACTAACATTCACATTTTACTGACGCTTCAAAAGATTAGGATGAACAGAGTAACTAAAAGCAGTGATAATAATAATAATAATAATAAAAAACACAAACCTGTATCTAATTCTCCAATTATCGTCAAAAAGTCCTTTCTCTAATTCCGGTAATAATAACATAATAGCAGAATCAGCGTATAAATTAACAATTCGCTGACCAGCCTTCAACGCTGTATCCCTGACGTATTCATTTTCATCAGCTAATGCCTGGAATTAAGAAAATGACAGTTTATATTTTTTTCTGATCGTGATTAATCGAAAAGAAAATTAACGATCTAAACAAGAGAAATTATAATAAATAGACGAATTCAGAAAAAACTGATTGAAATACACACACTTTCATACAAAAGTAGCCGCTTCCAAAAAAAAAATCCATAAAATCAAACGATATAAAACTGACAATCTGTTTTGTAACCTTTATGACTAATATCAATCAATAAGACCATTTATTACAAATTTAAAAACAGGTTGATTCGAAGAAACGGGACATTTTGAAAGTTGTGTTGAAAGCCGTGGGCGATTGGTACCACTTGATAAGTGGCGCCAGCCTCTCTAACCTAACCTGCCATTTAGTTGTCATGGATCCTTGGAGTCGTGCGCAACGTGCATTTGCTATCAAAGCATTTTACAAAAACAATGACAGTGTGGAGGGGCGCGTAGAGAATTTCGCAATCATTTTAATCTGGGACGGCACGGCCGTGTTCCATCAGCACATGCGATTAAAGCATTGATATCTAATTTTGAGGAAACCGGTTCGGCAATAAAAAAGAAACCTCCAGGCCGTGAGCAAACCGTCCGTACAATACAGAATGTTCAAGCTTTAGAAGATGCTGTAATACAACGTCCACATCGGTCAATCCGTCGTCTCTCAGCATCTTTACAATCGCATAGTTCAAGTGTTCGAAGAATGTTAGCGAAGGACTTGCAATTCCATCCGTACAAGTTGCAGATCGTCCAGGAACTGAAACCGAACGATGCGGTTGTGCGAGCACAATTCTGTAATGTAATGCTTGAGAAGATAAACGATAACGAAGAGTTTGTTCACGAACTGTGGATGTCAGACGAAGCGCATTTCCACCTCAATGAATTGGTTAACAAACAAAATTTCAGATACCAAGCACAAGAAGATCCTACGCAGCTACACCAGCGTCTGTTGCACAGCCAGAAAGTGACCGTGTGGTGTGCTGTCATCTTACGGTGTTATAGGCCCTTATTTTTTTGAGGATGACGACGGTCTTGCGATTACAGTGACGTCGAATCATTACGTAGCCGTGCTTGAAACCTTTGTTGTGGAACAACAAAAGAGATTTCCACCGATTCTTAACACAGCCTGGTTTCAACAAGACTGAGCATTGTCACATACTGCACGAATATCAATGGCAGCTGTACGCAGATTGTTTGGACAATGTGTCATTTCACGAAATTGTGACATTAGATGGCCTCCCAGATCGCCTGATCTCTCAGCTTGCGATTACTTTTTGCGGGGTTACCTTAAAAGCAAAGTATTCCACAAAAGACCTGCTACAACGGAAGAACCGAAGGCAAAGATCGGCAATTGCGGAAATTCCAGTCGAGATGATACGTCAAACCATGAACAATTTAACGAAGAGACTTTGTGAGTGTTTACGTAGAAGAGAAGGTCACCTGGAAGATATCATCTTTAAAAAATAAACTAAAATGTATGTATCCTAAAATGGCAACATTTGTACAATTACACAAAATAAAATTCACTTTCTAAAAAAAAATTTTCATTAACGTTATTTAATTTTAAAAATTTCCTGTTTCTTTGAATCACCCTGTACAAAATTTTCAAGGACATAACAGGTGGTCATGAGTTCATAACTTTTGTTTATTGTTTATTTTTGTATTTAATGTAGCATCAACAGTTAGCTAGTAACTAACCATTAAAAACAGAACAAAACTGATTTCCAACTTTGGATAATCTATAAGAATAATGTAGTTTGCCACTGCCATTTTACCTTACACTTCCGACCCAATTTCCCGATCGGTAATTCTCAAGACGTTTAGTTTTCTCAAGACGTTTAGTCAGATTACATCTTGATGAACATTTATGTTAATGTACATCTTGATGTAAGGGTATGCAAAAATTATTGATCTAAATTGTAGATATTTAAAACTGTACATTAAACATGTTTAAACATTGTACATTAAAACTGTTTATTCATTCGTTTACCACCTAAATGCTAACTGCTTTTTTACAATCGCTTACGAAAAAAAAGCTTGCAACATATGAAAAATGCCAAGCCTGATTGCTCGATTCCGATGCAGAACTTCCAAATGAAACGCAGAGATGAAACACTCTACCTTCATTTATCGTATGGTATTTATCGACGAAAAATTCTAACTGTACAAATTGTTTAATAATTTAGGTGAATTTAATAATTAACTGTATTCACTTTAATTATTTCATAAGCATTTATGTAAAGATTGGTAAAATAGATGGGAGCATACAGGAAAATTTTGGGGTATATAAATTAAAATCTAATATGTGTTAAACATGGTACACCGATTTATAATACGAAAGGTAAAGTCAATAGGTGGGTGGAATATATTGAAGAGTTATACGGAGGAAATGAATTAGAAAATGGTGTTATAGAGGAAGAAGAGGAAGTTGAGGAGGATGAAATGGGAGAAACAATACTGAGATCTGAATTTAAGAGAGCATTAAAAGATTTAAATGGCAGAAAGGCTCCTGGAATAGATGGAATACCTGTAGAATTACTGTGCAGTGCAGGTGAGGAAGCGATTGATAGATTATACAAACTGGTGTGTAATATTTATGAAAAAGGGGAATTTCCGTCTGACTTCAAAAAAAGTGTTATAGTAATGATACCAAAGAAAGCAGGGGCAGATAAATGTGAAGAATACAGAACAATTAGTTTAACTAGTCATCCATCAAAAATCTTAACTAGAATTCTATACAGAAGAATTGAGAGGAGTGGAAGAAGTGTTAGGAGAAGACCAATTTGGTTTCAGGAAAAGTATAGGGACAAGGGAAGCAATTTTAGGTCTCAGATTAATAGTAGAAGGAAGATTAAAGAAAAACAAACCAACAGACTTGGCATTTATAGATGTAGAAAGGCATTCGATAACGTACACTGGAATAAAATGTCCAGCATTTAAAAAAAATTAGGGTTCAAATACAGAGATAGAAGAACGATTGCTAACATGTACAGGAACCAAACAGCAACAGTAATAATTGAAAAACATAAGAAAGAAGCCGTAATAAAAAAGGGAGTCTGACAAGGATGTTCACTATCCCTGTTACTTTTTAATCTTTACATGGAACTAGCAGTCAATGATGTTAAAGTACAATTTAGATTCGGAGTAACACTTTTTTTTTTTTGTCTTCAGTCATTTGACTGGTTTGATGCAGCTCTCCAAGATTCCCTATCTAGTGCTACTCGTTTCATTTCAGTATACCCTCTACATCCTACAGTAACAGTACAAGATGAAAAGGTAAACATGCTACGATTTGCTGATGAAATAGTAATTCTAGCCGAGAGTAAAAAGGATTTAGAAGAAACAATGAACGGCATAGATGAAGTCCTACACAAGAACTATTGCATGAAAATAAACAAGAAGAAAACAAAAGTAATGAAATGTAGTAGAAATAACAAAGATGGACCACTGAATGTGAAAATAGGAAGAGAAAAGATTATGGAGGTAGAAGAATTTTGTTATTTGGGAAGTAGAATTACTAAAGATGGACGAAGCAAGAGTGATATAAAATGCGGAATAGCATAAGCGAAACGAGCCTTCAGTCAGAAATATAATTTGTTTACATCAAAAATTAATTTAAATGTCAGGAAAGGTTTTTGAAAGTATATGTTTGGAGTGTCGCTTTATATGGAAGTAAAACTTGGACGTTCGGAGTATCTGAGAAGAAAAGATTAGAAGCTTTTGAGATGCGGTGCTATAGGAGAATGTTAAAAATGAGATGGGTGGATAAAGTGACAAATGAAGAGGTGTTGTGGCAAATTGATGAAGAAAGAAGCATTTGGAAAAATATAGTTAAAAGAAGAGACAGCCTTATAGGCCACATACTAAGACATCCTGGAATAGTCGCTTTAATATTGGAAGGACAGGTAGAAGGAAAAAATTGTGTAGGCAGACCACATTTGGAATATGTATAACAAATTGTTAGGGATGTAGGATGTAGGGGGTATACCGAAATGAAACGTCTAGCACTAGATATACAATCTTGGAGAGCTGCATCAAACCAGTCAAATGACTGAAGACAAAAAAATGGCATTTATGAATTTTAGTTTATTACTTAATTACACAACTTAAAAATATATCCCATATGAACAAATTATATTATTATTATTATGATTATTATTTTTCTATCTACAGCTTGTCAATTAGAAGGTGTGGAAAAAAAGATTATACATGAAAACAGTAACACAGCTTATAATGATAAAAATCAAGAGCTGGAATATTTATGATGTATGTGCTTAATGGAAAGGAAAAATTATAAAAATCAAAAATTTATCAAGGTACTGGCACAGTCATCGCTCAAAATTATAATAAACTTAACTGAAACGATCAAACATCGCATTCTAATATTACTCATTCCTAATCACCAAATTAAATAAACCTAGACATAATATGCGTTTCCCTGACCTGCTTCATTTCTACAAACTCTGCTGCAGATTTCAGAAAATTTCTTTTCGTATATATCCAAGACGGTTTAACAAATACAAAAATACAAAAAACCTACTTTTCACAATATGCGTTGAGTCACAAGATAAAAACATATTAATAATACAAATTTCACTCCAAATAAATACATTATATAGACGACATAAAGAACAGTTACATATGAATTGCATTTAAAGTTAAATACAAGACATGCTTTTAAAGTAAGTACAGTTTTGAAATTCCACCGCTGCTATACTGCAGTCAGCATTCCACACATGCGCACTATGTACACCCTGATCTATTGGCAAGCCACAGACGCGATTACAGAAATATTTCACTGTATTTATGTTTGTTTGCAAGTATTTAAAATGCCTCAGCCGATCGAGAATCCCACCGTCTGTGAAATACATGATGCGATTCGTTTTCTTAGTACTTAAGATGTGAAACCGGCTGAAATTCATCGTCGGATCCGTGAAGTGTATGGAGAACATATTACGAGCGATGGAACGGCATGAAAATGGGTTAGAGTTTTTAAAGACGCCGCCAGAATGTTCATGATGAGGAACAGAATGAACAATCTTCTGTCATTACTGAAAATCTGGTGCAGAAAGTTGATAAAAAAAGTGCGAGAGAGAACAGACACTTTACCCGATTTCTTCGCTATCTGAAGAGTTTCATCGAGTTTCAAGAAGTGGTCTATGAAATTGTGACCGAACCATTAAATTATAAAAAAATTGTGCTCACACCGGGAGCTGAAAATGTTGACTGACGTGCACAAAACCAAACGTTTAGGCAGTGTGTTGGTTTTTCTTGAACTGTACATTGTAAAGAGTGATGATTTTTTCTAAAACCAAATTGTCGCAGGCGACGAAACACGGGTGACTTACGTTACAGCGGAATCAAAGCAGCAATCCATGAAATGGCGGCCTTCAACATCATCCGAGAAATTACAGTTTAAGCAGACAATTTCAGTCCGAAAAATCATGTGTATGATGTTTTGGACAGGAAGGGCAGGGGTGTTGCTGGTGGAGTTTTTGCCACATGGTGACACAATAAAGTCTATGACATACCGTGAAACCTTAAAAAAAAAAAATGCACCATGCAATCCAAAATAAAAGGTGTGGCGTCCTGAATAAAGGGATCCTTTTGTTTCATGACAATGCATTAACTCGACGCATCGTTTGGCTGGGAACAACTTCATCACCCTCCATACAGTCCCGATCAAGGGGCCAGTGATTACGACTTGTTTCTGCGTTTGAAAAAACATTTCGGTGGTCAACGCCAAGACAACAATGATTGTGTCAAAGCAACCGTGTTGCAGTGGTTTTTAAGTCAGATGGCAGACTTTTATGACGACTGTGTTCAAAGGCTGTTTGCATGAAACAAGTGCCTGAATATTGATGGCAATTATGTAGAAAAGTAGATTAAATTACAGGTTTTTTACATAAAAAAAATTCTTAAGAATAGTGTTCTTGCCTTTTTAATTTCAAAATGGTACTTACTTGAAAAACATTCCTCGTATTTAGAAATCTACTGACAAGAATTATATAAAAAAATCAATTTTTATTTTTAATGTTTTGCAGTATCAACTTAACATATACGAATTAGAATTAGTAAAAAAAAAACAAAAAAAAACATTAAATAAATTACCTTCAGTATCGGTGTGATAATTTGCCCAATATATGGCGTGAACTCGCTAGTGAATACAACAGGCATGTAGATAAACATCATTATATAACCGTCTTTTACATGTGGTGCAATGTCAGCCCTCTCTGCTGTACTAATTATTTCTATAAATGAAAGTTTAGCGTAAATAATTTTATAAATAGTATTTCAAACAAACATATAATTATGTTAAATGTAGAAAATAAAATATTACAATGTACAAAGTTAAACGTATCACGGGAAACAGAGAATTTGACAGAGCAAAACTCTCAATAATACAGGGTTATCATAAAAGAATGGTGCGGTTTCAATAATTCATAGGAAGATTGTACGGAAATTACTAGATGTTATATTGGTATCCCTGAAAGCCTCCAACCCAAAAGTTTGTTTATCAGCAGTTGTAACCACAACGTTAGTTCTTGTATTGTTGTTGCGGTGAGTTTAGCGAGTTACTATGTTCTTGGATAAAGACAAAGCAAAGTGTGTTTTACTGATGGCTGAATTAAAATCCGTAATTTTAGTTCAACGTGCGTTTCGACGTGAATTCGGAAGAGATCCCCCACACAAAAATAAAATAACACGTCGGTTCAAACAATTCGAAGAAACCGGATCGGTTAAGAAATAGAAAGAAACACGGCAGGCCAAGTATACCAGACAACACGGTTGAACTAATTAGACAATTGGCAATTAGAAGTCCATCCCCCGTTGAAGCATTTAATTAGGTATTCCAAAATCAACAGTTCACAAAGTTTTACGTAAAAAACTGAAATTACACGCTTATAAAATCCAGATACTGCAGGAATTGGTACCCGATGATTGTATAAAACGTTACAATTTCGCTGTCGAAATGTCGGACAGAATAAGTGAAAACGAATCATTTTTAGACGATATAATTTTTACAGACGAAGCTACATTCCACGCGAATGGATGCATTAACAGACACAATTCACGATTACAGGGCTATGAAAACCCACACGCAATTATCGAGAAACAACGCGATTCGCCTAATGTTAATGTTTTGTGTGGTGTTATGAAAAATCGTGTAATAGGGACTTTCTTCTTTGCTGAAAAAACAATTAATGGAGTATCTTGACTTGTTAACCGATTATTGCTTTCCTCAGCCGGATTATCTCAAAAACATTCATTGACTTCATTTCCAACAAGATGGTGCTCCCCTGCACTTCAATGCGTTGGTCACGGACGCTTTGAACGAAAAATTTGGAGATCGATGGATAGGCCGGCAAGGACCCGTACTTTGGTCTCCAAGGAGCTCAGACCTGACACCTTGCGATTTTTTCTTGCGGGGGTACATCAAAAGCGTTGTTTATACACAAAAAATTCGCGACCTAAACCGCTTAAAAAACAGGATTAATGAAGCAATGACAACCATTAACAAAGAAATGTTATGAAAGAAGTTGAGTATCGTTTGGACATTTGTCGAGCGACTAAGGGCGGACATATTGAAGTTTATTAATTATGTAAAAAAATGTTTGAGACGACAAATTTGAAAAATAAAAAACATAAACTGTAAGTAATTCTGTTTTAATTTAAACCATGTTCAAAAGCGCACCATTCTTTTACGATAACTCTGTATATTGAACATAACATACAAACGATATTAAATAAACACAAACTGCTGTGTTTTGAATTAATTTTAGAAGGCAGCTTACAAAGAATAAAAGAACTACATGAAATTTATCGATTACAGAGGCAATTTTAAAATATACAAATTATAAATGTTAACATTATGAGGAAATTTAAATTTAAATGTACAGAACAACCTATTTTGGTATTACAAGAATCTGGTAGCTGTGATAAAAAGTAGAATATGAAGAAGAGCAAACTATAATTCAGAAAGCAGTTACGAAAGAATGACGTTTCACAGATTATGTTTTAACTTGTAGTACAAAGAAACATTGCAGGAAAAAACGTGTTTAAATTCACCACTGTTGCTATTTTGTTTTGGTCAAAAGAAAACCAGTTAAAAGTAACATGAATTTATTGATCGCAGAAAAATTCATTATAAAAGGAGTGCTTCCAAGCAAAAATTTCAAGTATCAAATAGATTTAATAAATTTTTTTAAATTGTTTCGTGTAAGCTTTATGGATAGCAGAAAATGCAGGAAACAGGTCAAAAAATAAAACAATAAAGGCATTTTTAAACGATAGTAAAATGCATTAAAAATAAAAATAAAGCTACAGATTTCATAAAAAACCAAAAATCTGAAAACAGGATTTTTCAGAAATCTGCAGCAGAATCCTACAAGGAAGTAGGTTAGAAATACACATACGAGGTATGATCAAAAAATACGGTGAATAATTTTTTATTAAAAAAAGTAATAAGGTTACATAGAATTCGATTTAATCTCCTTCAAAGTACTGTCCTTGGCTAGCAATGCACTTATCCCAACGACTGGAGGCATTTCTGGAAGGCGTCTTTCGGAAGGGCTTTCAGCTGCTCGGTTGCGGCCCTCTCAATGTCAGCAATGGTGTCAAAACGTTTTCCTTTAAGCACAATTTTAATTTTTACGAAGAGCCAAAAGTCGCACGGTACTAAATCCGGTGAGTATGGGGGATGTGGACCGACAGGAAAACTTTTTTCGGCCAAAAACTCGCGAATGAGAAGTGAGATGTGAAACGGCATGTTGTCGTGGTGAAGAAAGAAGCCATCGGTCCATTTTTCTGGTCGCTTTCTTCGTACGTCGTTACGCAAACGTTTCAGTACATCCTTATAAAATTCAGAGTTTACAGTTGTTCCCCTTGAAACGAACTCTGATCGCACTATGCCCTCACTATCGAAAAAAAACAACGAGCATGACCTTGATGTTGGATTTTGACTGACGTGCCTTTTTAGGGCGAGCAGATGAACCGGTTTTCCATTGGGAACTTTGCATTTTGGTTTCAGGGTCATAGCCGTAGACCCAACTTTCATCTCCAGTTACAATTTTGGCCTTGAAGTCCGGATCTGCATGAAGACGACCCTTCAACTCTGTGCAAATTGACACACGATTTTCCTTCTCTCGAATAGTCATTCGCCTGTTTGAACGAACCATTGCATCCACTTTTTGCACATTTTCAATTTTTTTTGAGGTTACTGGACGTCCCACATGCTGCTCGTCTTCCAACAGACTCATTTCCGTTTTTAAATCGGTCATACCACTTGTACACAGTCTTCAAAGTTACCACATTATCGCTGTACACAATTCTAACATTTTGTGAGCTTCTTTGGCACTCTTTTGCAACTTAAAACAAAACTTAATGTTAATGTGTTCAAAATTCATGTTGCACAACAGACACGATAAACACAACTTCACTCTAGCGGCTCTGGCAGCTGACTGGCAAGCTCGAACGTGTTACAACTTGTCCCTGCCTGTCTCAGTTGATCACGCTATTGGACAAATTACAGCATATGGATGTAGCGTCGGAAGTTGCCGCTATAAAAATTCATTCACCGTATTTTTTGATCACAACTCATATCCACATCTATGTTTAATTAATTTGGTAATTAGGGACAAGGAAAGTGTACAAATTAAAAAATGTAAAATCGCCGATCAGAAAAGAAAGATACACCCAACTGGTGTCGGACTATCCATTTATCACACAAACCGGAAGTGTTAAACTTAATTTCATCTTACGTGTGAGGGAGAAGCATTTTTCAAACTGGGGAGGGTTCAAAAAATTAACCAACAATTTTACACAAACAATATTGAAATTATTTTACGAGAAAACAAAACATTCATTATAAACATTTTACATATATTTAGAAAATAAATTAACGAGATGGTCGCATTTCTTTTTCATTTAAAAGGTTCTCCATATGTGGATCTACATTAGAAACACAATAAAGCAAATTGTGTTAAAATGATAAGACGATTCCCGTATATAGTTTTTAGTACAACCGTAGACGAAAAACCCTTTCCACACAGGTAAGAAATGGTGAAAGCGATTAATATTTTCAACGTTTCTGCGACCAAATTTCCATATTCACTTCAATGAGCAACCCAAAATGTACCTAAATCTTCAGATGTGAATTGTAGTTGTAGTATTTTATATAGACAAACATTTTGATGAATCGGAACAGCTGAACAGTTGCAACATTTTCACTGAATAGATTTAGTACTCGTCTCTTTGAGAAATAATTTTTATCTTCCAGGAAATACTTCGTGGACTGAATTTTTAGTTCACGCAAATGAATTTTCATGCTATCCAAACTGTGGTGTTCAATTAGTGACTTCTTTATACAAATTTTTGTCAATATAATCAGAAGTACAGATGTAACAAAATTTTTCCTTTCAAGGTGAATAATTCAGATATCAAGTTTCTTAATGAAAGCACGAACTTTGTATTTTTTTTTTTGTCTTCAGTCATCTGACTGGTTTGATGCAGCTCTCCAAGATTCCCTATCTAGTGCTAGTCGTTTCATTTCAGTATACCCCCTACATCTTACATCTCTAACAATTTGTTTTACATATTCTAAACGTGGCCTGCCTACACAATTTTTCCCTTCTACCTGTCCTTCCAATATTAAAGCGACTATTTCAGGATGCCTTAGTATGTGGCCTATAAGTCTGTCTCTTCTTATAACTATATTTTTCCAAATGCTTCTTTCTTCATCTATTTGCCGCAATACCACTTCATTTGTCACTTTATCCACCCATCTGATTTTTAACATTCTCCTATAGCACCAAATTTCAAAAGCTTCTGATCTTTTCTTCTCAGATACTCCGATCGCACAAGTTTCACTTCCATATAAAGCGACACTCCAAACATATACTTTCAAAAATCTTTTCCTGACGTTTAAATTAATTTTTGATGTAAAAAAATTATATTTCTGACTGAAGGCTCGTTTCGCTTGTGCTATTCACCATTTTATATCGCTCCTGCTTCGTCCATCTTTAGTAATTTTACTTCCCAAATAACAAAATTCTTCTACCTCCATAATCTTTTCTCCTCCTATTTTCACATTCAGCGGTCCATCTTTGTTATTTCTACTACATTTCATTACTTTTGTTTTCTTCTTGTTTATTTTTAATGCGATAGTTCTTCCGTAGGACTTCATCTATGCCGTTCATTGTTTCTTCTAAATCCTTTTTACTCTCGGCTAGAATTACTGTATCATCAGCAAATCGTAGCATCTTTATCTTTTCACCTTGTACTGTTACTCCGAATCTAAATTGTACTTTAACATCATTGACTGCTAGTTCCATGTAAAGATTAAAAAGTAACGGAGATAAAGAACATCCTTGTCAGACTCCCTTTCTTATTACGGGTTCTTTCTTATGTTCTTCAATTATTACTGTTGCTGTTTGGTTCCTGTAAATGTTAGCAATTGTTCTTCTATTTCTGTATTTGAACCCTAATTTTTTTTAAATGTTGAACATTATATTCCAGTCTACGTTATCGAATGTTTTTTCTAGATCTTTGTATAGAACTTAGATAGAACTTTGTATAAAATGTTTTTATCACATCCTTGTAAATTCACATTTAAGCCGTTTAAATGTGAAAATACATCAGTAAAATAAGCCTGTAAAACAATGAGAATGAAGTTTCTTTATAGTGGAAAAAAATATTAATTCATCTTGCAACTCCAATAACCAGGTTAACACTTTCTCCCGCGATAACAATCTCACTTCTGTATAGAAAAGAAGAGATTTTTTTTCTTTTTGCCCATTTAAATTTGATTTTATTTTGATTTTTATTACATAGTTTAGCAAACAGCCTATTCTGTAACTACCAACTTTTAATAAAATTACCCGCTTTTCAAAGAATTTGTTCGAGATTTTCTGGCATATTTTTTGTAACAAGAGCATATCTGTGAAGGAAGCGGTCCACCCTTGGTACATAAGACATATGTTTTTCAGAGATCCACTGTTCTATTCTGTTATAGCCATTGCACCATCACTACATACTGCAATACATTTCATCCAATCTACGTAACAGTTATAAGCTTCATAAAAAGCAGCAAAAGATGCACTCCTGTTGTACGACCAGGTATTGATTTGTAAAACAACATATTTTGTTAAAGTCGATACATGGATGGAATATATTGAAGAGTTATACGGAGGAAATGAATTAGAAAATGGTGTTATAGAGGAAGAAGAGGAAGTTGAGGAGGATGAAATAGGTGAAATAATACTGAGATCTGAATTTAAGAGAGCATTAAAAGATTTAAATGGCAGAAAGGCTCCTGGAATAGACGGAATACCTGTAGAATTGCTGCGCAGTGCAGGTGAGGAAGCGATTGATAGATTATACAAACTGGTGTGTAATATTTATGAAAAAGGGGAATTTCCGTCAGACTTCAAAAAAAGTGTTATAGTAATGATACCAAAGAAAGCAGCGGCAGATAAATGTGAAGAATACAGAACAATTAGTTTAACTAGTTATGCATCAAAAATCTTAACTAGAATTTTATACAGAAGAATTGAGAGGAGAGTGGAGGAAGTGTTAGGAGAAGACCAATTTGGTTTCAGGAAAAGTATAGGGACAAGGGAAGCAATTTTAGGTCTCAGATTAATAGTAGAAGGAAGATTAAAGAAAAACAAACCAACAGACTTGGCATTTATAGATGTAGAAAGGCATTCAATAACGTAGACTGGAAAAAAATGTCCAACATTTAAAAAAAATTAGGGTTCAAATACAGAGATAGAAGAACGATTGCTAACATGTACAGGAACCAAACAGCAACAGTAACAATTGAAGAACTTAAGAAAGAAGCCGTAATAAGAAAGGGAGTCCGACAAGGATGTTCCCTATCTCTGTTACTTTTTAATCTTTACATAGAACTAGCAGTTAATGAGGTTAAAGAACAATTTAGATTTGGAGTAACAGTACAAGGTGAAAAGATAAAGATGCTATGATTTGCTGATGATATAGTAATTCTAGCCGAGAGTAAAAAGGATTTAGAAAAAACAATGAATGGCATAGATGAAGTCCTATGCAAGAACTATTGCCTGAATTTTTGAAGGTATATGTTTGGAGTGTCGTTTTATATGGAAGTGAAGCTTGGACGATCGGAGTATCTGAGAAGAAAAGATTAGAAGCTTTTGAAATGTGGTGCTAAAGGAGAATGTTAAAAATCAGATGGGTGACAAAGTGACAAATGAAGAGGTATTGCGACAAATAGATGAAGAAAGAAAGAAGCATTTTGAAAAATATAGTTCAAAGAAGAGACAGACTTATAGGCCTCATCCTAAGGCATCCTGGAATAGTCGCTTTAATATTGGAAGGACAGGTAGAAGGAAAAAATTGTGTAGGCAGGCCACGTTTGGAATATGTAAAACAAATTGTTAGGGATGTAGGATGTAGAGGGTATACTGAAATGAAACGACTAGCACTAGATAGCGAATCTTGGAGAACTGCATCAAACCAGTCAAATGACTGAAGACAAAAAAAAAATATATTTTGTTTGATTGATCTGTACCTATCGTGTTCATACCTCAGAAAACAAAAAAAAACTGAGAAATGTTTGCTGCACCTGTAAATTCATAGAATCGAATACTAAAAAATTCGCTTGCTGAATTATCTGATCAGAAACATCAGCAGCCACGTCATCGATTCAACTTGATACTGTAATTAGGAAGCACAATTTTTTTTTTTGATTTTTCCTATACTTATTAAAACACTGAAAATATCAATTGCAACAAGCGATATGAGGTTTTCTGCGATTGTATTGGGTTTGGACATCTTCGCTACTCATTGCTACTCTAGATAAAATGCATCCCAGTGTACTTTTATCACACTATTTACTTTTATATTTATATTTTCAAAAATAAGAATGTAAAATAATTAAATGTTACATACAAGGAATAATATTTGATTACAAAAAAATTACATTTTTAAAAACTGCTGCTAAAACAGTGCTAGAAAATTTATTTTCTTATCGTATTAAAGGAGAAGAAGCAAATAAAAATTATTTACTTTCAGAAATGGTAGTAAAATTAAGACTGAAAATTTTTATTAAAAAATTTAAATATCTGCACAAAATGTTTACGATACAATTAAATAACACGCAGCAGGAAACGATAAGCGATTCAAATATTTTGTTTTAATTTATACTTGATTTAACTACAGTACAACCCCATTTAACCGGACAAAATGGGTCCATTAGTTGTCCAGATGAGCAAAAGTCCGGATAATCTGGAAATGTATAATATACGTACACTACAACTTAATGAAATCTCTACGGTATTAATGTAATCTCACTTCACGGACGAAGAACGAGGAAAACCATTCTTTAAACATTTCGCAAGACATTATCCATGTTGATTTTTGCGACCTGTATACACGTGGAAGTAAATTCAAATTTTACTAATCTTCTTCAGCGCTCTAGGTTTAGCCGATTTTCCTGTCACAAGAAGTGGCAGCATAAACTTGCCTGATGCATTACTGCATAAAACTTACTGTTTGGTTCGCTTGGCATTTCTCACGCCACCACCCCGTTCGGTCACCGTAAAGCATAAGACCGAATGTTTGTACCACAAGCGGCAACTGAACCTCAAGCAGTTTAGCAACTACATTTCCCAACCGTTCATTTGTCATATATTCACTAAAATGGGTAGGCTCACCCCATCAACTCCTAACAATATATGTGACATCCATAATAAAATTTCATTTGAAGACAGAAATTCACTGCCACGCCTAGGTCGCTGAATGCCAGCAAGTACTTGTCCACCATTTTATAGTCGTGGAGCCATAATAATTGGCTGGTGGTCAGCCATACTCAGGGTTAGCTTCCCACGGCAATGCGGTAAGAGTCTTTCCCTTAAGCAAACTACAGATGCCGGTTGAACAAACCAACCGCATCAAGAACTCCACACGGTGTGACATGTGGCTCTTGCCGCTTGTGAGTAGCCAATTTTCCGCTTGACCTCTAAGTTCCAAGGTGGCCCCTGGTCTCTGGTCCCACCAAGAGCAGGGCATTCAAACATCGGCTGTTCATTTGACTGGACCTCCCCGCAGACACACGGCTCATCAGCTGCCAGGTGAAACCGAAACAGATATAAGTTCAAGTTAGCGTAGTTGATGAGCACCCAGGAACCCGTCGCCCTTAAGAACGAGCTATAGGCATATTGTTCCCCCAAACCCTGTATAACCTTATATAAGGATCTTCTCACAGTGCTCTGCAGCCTCGTACCACAGTATGTAAAGACTGTGATACAAAGTAACTGGCGATAAACTGGATACATTATACAGTAGGCCTACTACTGTGTTTCTTTAATCTATTTTAAAAATTTTAATTTGCTACATACTACTGTATAATGGTACATATTTTATTTTCGATAATTAAAAATGCCTTTCTCTATATCAGTCTGGATAATCCAGAAGTAATGTTAAACGGGATTGTACTGAATTACTTATAATTAGAACTAAGGATGGAGATCTAAACGTGGTTTTGCATGGAATGACGGTGTCTAAAAACTATAATTCTGTGACATGCTTACAAAATTTATGAACCGCTTCTCCGACAACTAAATACTTATTAATTAATAATAAATGAACGATTATTAACCTGGCATTAACTTATGTAATTTTTCAACGCCAAGTCCACCAACAACTTCACTTAAACCCTGGGCAGCACCTGATCGATCAACGGAACTTGTTTCTGATGTTAACGTTTGCATCAACCAAGGTAATAAATCTTCAAAGCTGGTCTCTCCCATACCTCTTACCATAGCACCTAAAGCTCTGGCAGACACACTACGTACCTGAAAAAATAAATAAATACTTTACGGTATACAACACAATAAAGGTGAAATAAATAAAAGATCCCGTCATTCACAGGAACCGGATGATTTTGAAGTGGGTTGTACTCGGGCGTTCGTGGTGTGAGGGGCACGTGGCTGGTGTCTGACGTTTCCTTTGTTCAAAGCATTTACATTTTAGTCGTTGAGATGGAGCCGTGGATGCTAGACCAACGCCTGTACGCGTATAACAGTTTTGTGCGAAATGACGAATCCGTAACTGCTGTTCAGCGAGATTTCCGCCATCAGTTTAATATTCATGGTAATGCAAGTGTCCCTTTTCGTAACACAATATTGCGACGGGTAAACAACCTTCGAACAAGCGGTTCAATATTGAAGAAAAAACCACCGGGTCCCTGACGAACAGCTAGCACTCCGGAGAACATCGAACGAGTAAGGGAAGCCATTGTCAGAAGCCCACGCCGCTCTATTCAGAGGCATTCAGCAGCGCTTCAAATGAGTACAAGTAAAGTAAGACGAATTCTGCATACAGACCTACATTTCCATCCTTACAAGATAGCCGTCGTGCAGCAGTTAAACGAGTAAGATTTCACGCAGCGATTACAATTTTGTCGACAAATGCTTACAGTTTTTGAAGAAAATGAAAATTTGTTATTGTTAATGAGTGACGAAGCCCATTTTCATCCGAATGGCTTCATCAACAAACAGAATTGCCGGTATCGGGCAGAAAGAAACCCACATCAGCTTCACGAGAGACCACTTCATAGCCCAAAGGTGACTGTCTGGTGTGCAATAGGAAAGGTCGGTGTTACTGGACCATATTTTTTTGTAGAAAATGACGCTGCCGTAACTGTAACAGCTGATCGTTACATTGCGATGTTGAATACGTTTTTCATCCCTGAGTTATGAAACCGGGGAATCGATTTTCAAAATGTGTTATTCCAGCAGGATGGAACTACAGCGCACACAGCGAGGGCAACGCTGGCTGTTCTCTGTAACTTGTTTCCAGGACGGATCGTTTCCAGATTCTGTGACATTCCTTGGCCCCCTCGGTCCGCCGACTTTTTTCTGTGGGGTTTTCTGAAATCGCGTGTGTACGGCAATAAACCGCGTACATTGGAGGACGTAAAGATCGTAAATCGTCATCACGTCACCTAGATTGATGTAGACATGCTGCAAAGAATTGAGGCCAGTTACCGTGAAAGGCTACAACAATGTATTGCCCAAAATGGACATCACTTGCCGGACATAATTTTTCGTTCACGAGTAAGTAACAAATGCTTTGATTTAACAAGTGTTTCAGTGCCGATAAAACTTTTTTAAAGTAAATATTCAATTTTTTATGATTATTTTAAAAATATCCGGTTTCCGTGAATGACCGTGTATTAGGATAAATAAATAAATAAAAAGCATATCCAATATAATAAATCAAATAATAAAATGTATAACTGTAATCCAAAAATATATCTAGTAACAATAAGAGAAGAAAAAATTATGGAGAATATTAGCTCTGAACAAGATAATTGAAAAAAAAAACTGCATTAATAATACCTGTAAACTTAAGGTAAAAGTCCATTTTTTTTTTTAATATTTTTTTTGTCTTCAGTCATTTGACTGGTTTGATGCAGCTCTCCAAGATTCCCTATCTAGTGCTAGTCGTTTCATTTCAGTATACCCTCTACATCCTACATCCCCAACAATTTGTTTTACATATTCCAAACGTGGCCTGCCTACACAATTTTTTCCTTCTACCTGTCCTTCCAATATTAAAGCGACTATTCCAGGATGCCTTAGTATGTGGCCTATAAGTCTGTCTCTTCTTTACTATATTTTTCCAAATGCTTCTTTCTTCATCTATTTGCCGCAATACCTCTTCATTTGTCACATTATCCACCCGTCTGATTTTTAACATTCTCCTATAGCACCGCATTTCAAAAGCTTTTAATCTTTTCTTCTCAGATACTCCGATTGTCCAAGTTTCACTTCCATATAAAGCGACACTCCAAACATACACTTTCAAAAATGTTTTCCTGACATTTAAATTAAGTTTTGATGTAAACAAATTATATTTCTTACTGAAGGTTCGTTTCGCTTGTGCTTTTTTTTTTTTTTTTTTTTTTTTTTTGTCTTCAGTCATTTGACTGGTTTGATGCAGCTCTCCAAGATTCCCTATCTAGTGCTAGTCGTTTCATTTCAGTATACCCTCTACATCCTACATCGCCAACAATTTGTTTTACATACTCCAAACGTGGCCTGCCTACACAATTTTTCCCTTCTACCTGTCCTTCCAATATTAAGGCGACTATTCCACGATGCCTTAGTATGTGGCCTATAAGTCTGTCTCTTCTTTTAACTATATTTTTCCAAATGCTTCTTTCTTCATCTATTTGCCGCAATACCTCTTCATTTGTCACTTTATCCACCCATCTGATTTTTAACATTCTCCTATAGCACCACATTTCAAAAGCTTCTAATCTTTTCTTCTCAGATACTCCGATTGTCCAAGTTTCACTTCCATATAAAGCGACACTCCAAACATACACTTTCAAAAATCTTTTCCTGACATTTAAATTCATTTTTGATGTAAACAAATTATATTTCTTACTGAAGGCTCGTTTAGCTTGTGCTATTCGGCATTTTATATCGCTCCTGCTTCGTCCATCTTTAGTAATTTTACTTCCCAAATAACAAAATTCTTCTACCTCCATAATCTTTTCTCCTCCTATTTTCACATTCAGCGGTCCATCTTTGTTATTTCTACTACATTTCATTACTTTTGTTTTGTTCTTGTTTATTTTCATGCGATAGTTCTTGCGTAGGACTTCATCTATGCCGTTCATTGTTTCTTCTAAATCCTTTTTACTCTCGGCTAGAATTACTATATCATCAGCAAATCGTAGCATCTTTATCTTTTCACCTTGTACTGTTACTCCGAATCTAAATTGTTCTTTAACATCATTAACTGCTAGTTCCATGTAAAGATTAATCGCTTGTGCTATTCGGCAAATTATATTGCTCCTGATTTGTCCATCTTTAGTAATTCTAATTCCCAAATAACAAAATTCTTCTACCTCCATAATCTTTTCTCTTCCTATTTTCACATTCAGTAGTCCATCTTTGTTATTTCTAATACATTTCATTACTTTCGTTTTGTTCTTGTTTATTTTCTTTTGTAGGACTTCATCTATGCCGTTCATTGTTTCTTCTAAATAAATCCTTTTTACTCTCGGCTAGAATTACTATATCATCGGCAAATCGTAGCATCTTTATCTTTTCACCTTGAACTGTTACTCCGAATCTAAATTGTTCTTTACAATCATTAACTGCTATTTCCATTAAAGATTAAAAAGTAACGGAGATAGGGAACAGCCTTGTCGGACTCCCTTTCTTATTAGGGCTTCTTTCTTATGTTTTTCAATTGTTATTGTTGCTGTTTGGTTACTGTACATGTTAGCAATTGTTCTTCTATCTCTGTATTTGAACCCTAATTTTTTTAAAATGCTGAACATTTTATTCCAATCTACGTTATCGAATGCCTTTTCTAGGTCTATAAACGCCAAGCATGCTGACAGTAGAATTCTTAAATATTCGATTATTTCATGTAACTAAACATATGTTACGCACAAATAATAATTATTTTTCTTCATTTCATTGTTACGTATTTTAATTTTTTTTTTAATAATAATAAATGTGAAGATTACTGAATACACAAATTCAAAGAAAAAGGTTTTATTACTCTTCACAGAGTTTTTAATTATTAATATGTTAATTTCGTTTTCTGTGTCATGATTTTTATCATGACAACAAATCATGACACAAAAAATTTGCTACCTAAACCGCTTAAAAAACAGGATTAATGAAGCAATGACAACCATTAACAAAGAAATTTTAACTAATGTTTGGAGAGAAGTTGAGTATCGTTTCGACATTTGTTGGGCGACTAAGGGCGCACGTATTGAAATTTATTAATTATGTAAAAAAACGTTTGAGACGATAAATTTGAAAAATAAAAAAACATAAACTGTTAAGTAATTCTGTTTTAATTTAAACCATGTTCAAAACGGCACCATTCTTTTACGATAATGAACTATATTAATCAAGGTAAGATGAAATCTAAAGGTATAAATATGTTTACTTATCTCAGGAACTACTAAACTGTTTTTCAAATTTCATCAAAGGCTACGCTTAATGAGCGGTAATTACAGATACAGTCTCCTGCTTAATGTGCACAGAAATGAATTAAATTATTGTAATATCCGACAATTATTTTTCAACATGCATTCACCCTTATGAAAATCCAATAATTCATGCTATCAATGAGGTTAAGATACCTTGCTTTCTAGGTCCTTTCTTTTTCCTGCTTAACCTCTCGTAATAACCGTTTAGATAATACTTCAGAGGATGATATGTATGAGTGTAAATGAAGTAGTCTTGTACAGTCTCAGTTCGACTATTCCTGAAACGTGTGGTTAATTGAAACCCAACCACCAAAAAACACTGGTATCCATGATCTAGTATTCAAATCCGTTTAAAAATAACTGACTTTACTAGGACTTGAACGCTGGAACTCTCGACTTCCAAATCAGCTGATTTGGAAAGACGCGTTCACCACTAGACCAACCCGGTGGGTCTTTCAAGGTTCTGTGGTCGTGTATAATTAACAAAATTGAAATATGATATTCTAACTATTCTTTTTAAAAAAATTTTGGTACTGGAAGCCAGCACAAAAATCGATGGTATAATTGAAAAGTTTGAGCTTTCTGATCGACCTGGTACGGTAGAACCTTCTATTTACATAATGAATAATTATATAATATCTTCTTCTTTTAAAAAAAAGGAATCTTCCGATTTCAGAGGTGAATAAAATATTCAGTACTGAAGTGTTTTATACCTGCTTTGGCCTCCTGAAAACACTGACCTCCTTTAATTAATAAAAAGTAAAATGCTCATATAATTTGTTTACATCAATAATTAATTTAAATGTCAGGAAAAGATTTTTGAAAGTGTATGTTTGGAGTGTCGCTTTATATGGAAGTGAAACTTGGACAATCGGAGTATCTGAGAAGAAAAGATTAGAAGCTTTTGTAATGCGGTGCTATAGGAGAATGTTAAAAATCAGATGGGTGGATAAAGTGACAAATGAAGAGGTATTGCGGCAAATAGACGAAGAAAGAAGCATTTGGAAAAATATAGTTAAAAGAAGAGACAGACTTATAGGCCACATCCTGGAATAGTCGCTTTAATATTGGAAGGACAGGTAGAAGGGAAAAATTGTGTAGGCAGGCCACGTTTGGAGTATGTAAAACAAATTGTTATGGATGTAGGATGTAGAGGGTATACTGAAATGAAACGACTAGCACTAGATAGGGAATCTTGGAGAGCTGCATCAAACCAGTCAAATGACTGAAGTCAAAAAAAAAATGCTCATCTTAAACATTTTCGGAGTCACCAATGACTTTTCTTCGGGCCCCTTAAATAATGGAAAACTATTAAATAAACAGAAAAAAATTATTAAAATGAAAAAATTAAATAATCAGCAAGATTATTTAAAGAAATCTAACTATTTAAGATTGAAATTCTGTCAACACATTGCTCTTTTTTCATTTTAGTGTTTAAAATAAAAGTTTCAAATACCCCAACATAAGATAAATAATACATTTTCAATATAATTAAATTCCTTCTAGTTATATTGATGCATTCTATACCTTGACAATAGCCACAAAATAATATTCTTATAAATGGGAAAGTGTTCGTCCCATCAATTCTTTCATTATCTGAACAGCTATACACCCGTGATTTTTTTTTTGGGAATTAATTATTTCTGACAAAGATTTTAAGAAAAGTAAGCAAACATCATTTTGATTTCGAATGTATTGAGTTAATTTTTAAAAAGAGGGTCTGGAATCACAAAGCTTGAAACTTGATTTGGATTTTCCTCTACGTAGAAAAGTACTGCTGAATGAATACCTCATACCCTAAGCGGGTATAAAACAAATGCAAAACAGTTTAATCATTCCAAGGATGGGATCTGAGAAAATGAGCAAAAATTATTTTGATTAACAATACCAAAGAAGTTAAATTAACGTTTTAACTTTTACCTATGAGGGATGGGGTTCACTTAGGTAGCAAGTTACTATCAAAACCGAATTTTTCTTTCTTACAGTCGAAAGATTTGCTTTTCAATTTTTCATAACCACTGTTATCTTGTTTCAGTCGAGATGAAATATTGAAATTTATCACGAGTATTTACACCAAGCTCAATTCAGGATATCTTTTAGTTAAATCCATCCCCAGGAAGCTTAAATAGGATTAAAATTGTGTTCAACATAATAATATCACAACATTCTTTAATAAGAATACATACAACTGAAGTTTCTCCTTTAAAACACTCCTAAAAGAACAAACTTTGATTCAAGACGGATTGGTTATTTATTTTATTTTATGATCCAACTATTAGCTAGAATTTGATTCTATAATCAAAATCAACATCTGAAGAAAAAACTGACAAACAGATAAACCACATGAACAATAAAATTAAGCATCAGATAGCCATTGACAATTCCGTTCACAAACCATTTCAACTTAACTTGACTATGTGAAACTGCATATTGATTAGCAGTCACAAAATACATTCTTAAACTCAAAAAGAGCAGATGTGTAGAAATGGAACTTAAAAGTTATCTCTGCATAAATAACAAGTATAAGCCAACAAAAACTGTTATCGCACATAAAACTAATTTTTTTTTTTGTCTTCAGTCATTTGACTGGTTTGATGCAGCTCTGGCAGACTCCCTATCTAGTGCTAGTCGTTTCATTTCGGTATATCCCCCTAACAATTTGTTTTACATATTCCAAATGTGGCCTGCCTACACAATATTTTTTCCTTCTACCTGTCCTTCCAATATTAAAGCGACTATTCCAGGATGTCTTAGTATAAGTCTGTCTCTTCTTTTAACTATATTTTTCCAAATGCTTCTTTCTTCATCTATTTGCCGCAATACCTCTTCATTTGTAACTTTATCTACCCATCTGATTTTTAACATTCTATTATAGCACCGCATTTCAAAAGCTTCTAATCTTTTCTTCTCATATACTCCGATTGTCCAAGCTTCACTTCCATATAAAGCGACACTCCAAACATATACTTTCAAAAATTTTTTCCTGACATTTAAATTAATTTTTGATATAAACAAATTATATTTCTGACTGAAGGCTCGTTTCGTTTGTGCTATTCGGCATTTTATATCGCTCCTGCTTCATCCATCTTTAGTAATTCTACTTCGCAAATAACAAAATTCTTCTACCTCCATAATCTTTTCTCCTCCTATTTTCACATTCAGCGGTCCATCTTTGTTATTTCTACTACATTTCATTACTTTTATTTTATTCTTGTTTGTTTTCATGCGATGGTTCTTGCGTAGGACTTCATCTATGCCGTTCATTGTTTCTTCTAAATCCTTTTTACTCTTGGCTAGAATTACTATATTATCAGCAAATCGTAGCATCTTTATCTTTTCACCTTGTACTGTTACTCCGAATCCAAATTGTTCTTTAACATCATTGGCTGCTAGTTCCATGTAAAGATTAAAAAGTAAGAGAGTTAGGGAACATCCTTGTCGGACTCTCTTTCTCATTATGGCTTCTTTCTTATGTTTTTCAATTATTACTGTTCCTGTAAATGTTAGCAATCGTTCTTCTATCTCTATATTTGAACCCTAATTTTTTAAAAATGCTGAACATTTTATTCCAGTCTACATTATCGAATGCCTTTTCCAGGTCTATAAATGCCCAAGTATGTTGGTTTGTTTTTCTTTAATCTTCCTTCTACTATTAATCTGAGGCCTAAAATTGCTTCCCTTGTCCCTATACTTTTCCTGAAACCAAATTGGTCTTCTCCTAACACTTCCTCCACTCTCCTCTCAATTCTTCTGTATAGAATTCTAGTTAAGATTTTTGATGCATGACTAGTTAAACTAATTCTTCTGTATTCTTCACATTTATCTGCCCATGCTTTATTTGGTATCATGACATAAAACTAATAATAAACATGAAATTTCAAACGAAAAATTGAATGTACGTACAGTTAAATTGTATTATTATTACATACCTTGAATTTCAGGATTTCTAATAACCGAACCAATAAGTTTCAACGCTTGAGCACCAGCTTTTTGCACTTTGATATGCGAATCGCTTAGCACTCCGATTAACTTTGGTACGATACTTGGAAGGCATGAAGACAGCTGTTTAGGAGCACAATAAGCCATTGCACCCAGCAACTCTACTGAACCTGTTCAATGAAAAGTAAAACATAATAATAATAATAATAGTTATAAAATATTACCATCCTAAAAAAAATTATACAATATAAAAGAGCTAATGAAAAATACATATTAATACCGTCATCCAGGAATGATAAAAAGTTGTCATATTATCATGTCATCCTACTAAAAAAAGAAAAATCTTTCAATAATTTGATTCCATCGTGAAAATGAACCCTTACGACCTGAAGCCTATTTTGTAAGTACTAGTTAAAAGCCTCAAGCAAATTTTTCAGAAAAAGATTTTTTTTTTGTCTTCAGTCATTTGACTGGTTTGATGCAGCTCTCCAAGATTCCCTATCTAGTGCTAGTCATTTCATTTCAGTATACCCTCTACATCCTACATCCCTAACAATTTGTTTTACATATTCCAAACGTGGCCTGCCTACACATTTTTTCCCTTCTACCTGTCCTTCCAATATCAAAGCGACTATTCCAGGATGCCTTAGTATGTTGGCCTATAAGTCTGTCTCTTCTTTTAACTATATTTTTCCAAATGCTTCATTCTTCATCAATTTGCCACAACACCTCTTCATTTGTCACTTTATCCACCCGTCTGATTTTTAACATTCTCCTATAGCATCGCATTTCAAAAGCTTCTAATCTTTTCTTCTCAGATATTCCGATCGTCCAAGTTTCACTTCCATATAAAGCAGCGCTCCAAACATATACTTTCAAAAATCTTTTTCTGATGTTTAAACTAATTTTTTATGTAAACAAATTATCTTACTGAAGGCTCGTTTAGCTTGGGCTATTCGGCATTTTATATCGCTCCTGCTTCGTCCATCTTTAGTAATTCTACTTCCCAAATAACAAAATTCTTCTACCTCCATAATCTTTTCTCCTCCTATTTTCACATTCAGTGGTCCAGAAAAAGATGTTTGATAGAAATGCCACAGAAATAACAATATACACGAGATAAAATTATGAAAAAAATTGTAATTACTCAGTAAATTATGTAGATTATGGTGCTGGGATCCAAAATGGTGTTACATCCTTGATTAATTATATAAAAAATAAAATTCTACTTTTCTTTTTTTTTTTAAATACTGAATTTGTTCTTTATTTGAAAAAAAATCCTTGCTATTTATATCTAATGTATCACTGTTCATAAAAACTAAAATTATTTGTGAACAAAATAAAAAAATTTTCACTTAAAATTGCATATTATTTACAGAGTTATTGAAATTTTTGTAACATCTATGCTTTAAAATTTCAAAATAATTCTAAAATGGTGCGCTGAAAACATTTTACCAAACCAAGGGATTGCCTGTGATGATACTGTATTTCAGTAACTCTTAAGACTAGGTTCTCTAATTATCCCCATATTCAGTATGGAAGCTATAAAACCTTTCATTTCAGAAATGGTAATATTTTTCCATTTTCAGTATGATTCAAACAGCCTATCTCTATTTGCATTTAAATATTGATTGGCTGATGGATCTATTAGTTTCTTTCACCATCAGTTCAAATAAATTAAGTGTAAATAATTAATAAAAATAAATTATACGAGGTGCAACAATAAAGTAATGAGACTGATTTTTCTTTACAAGATGTGGCAACCCTGCACCTTGCATAGGCACACCATCATTGACCTTGGTCTATACGCTACTTCTAGTCCAAGCGGCACATTGATGCACGGTCGTGAGTTGTGCTGTAATAAGTGAACACGTGTTTGTGTCTCTCCTCACAGAAATGAAACCGCAATATATTGTACAACGGTATGCCATTTCTTTTTGCGTTAAATCTGTTGAAACGCGACGACAACTTACGGTAAGCATTAAAAGGCTTTTGGAGAGGAGGTTATGTCAAGAGCTCAAATTTTTCGGTGGCATAAAATTTTTAGTGAAGGCAGAACGAATGTTGAAGATTAAGACAGCAGTCGACGACCATCAACCTCACGGACAGATGTAAACTTGACCAGAGTGCGTGAAATCGTATCTGATTGAAGATTATCCGTGAAAATGATTGCAGAAGAACTCAACATTGATCGAGAAACGGTTCGGCTAATATTAACTGAAGATCTTGGTATGAGAAAGATTTGTGCAAAAATTGTCCCCAAAAATCTCACACAACAACAGCGAGAAACACGGAAAAATGTGGCAGCCGATCTGTTACAGCAAACGGAAATGAAATTTGATAACACGGCTCAACAAATCCAGATTTGTTGAGCCGTGTTATCACTGGTGATGAAGGTTGGTTTTTTCAATACGATTCAGAGACAAAACGCCAAAGTTCGCAATGGTACTCAAAGGGATCATCACCCAAACCAAAAAAAGCTCGCATCTCAAGGTCAAAAGTGAAATGTATGCTTGTGTGCTTCTTCGATTCCAAGGGAATTGTTCATAAAGAGTGGGTGCCTCCTGGACAAACAGTTAACCGATATTTGTACAAAGAAATTTTGGAAAGACTTCATAAACAAGTGTCTTGGAACTGTGACGAGGGTCTTTGAGGATATTACAGAAGATGAGTTTCAGAATTGTTACCATCAATGGCAGAAGCACTGGAATAAGTGTGTGCAATCAGAGGAGAACTACATTGAAGGACACAACACTAAACGGGTAGTAAAGGGTGGTTGAATATATGTGTCTTTAGCAATTGAATCTGCAGGTTCACTAGCTAGAGATCCAGCAGAAACTCACTTGTGTGTTGCGATAATTCAACTCTTTTTTTTTTTTTTTTGTGGGGGAAAAACGCCTGGGCGTTATCGCCCGGAATTTTATTAATAAAACGCTGAAATATCTCCAAAATAATAAAGTTTATTATTATTATGTAAATGTAATATTAATCGTATAATAAAAATTTATTAAAACGTGCCAAGAAGGCAAAATAAAACTCAAAACTAATACCAGAGACGAAGTCGATAAAATATAAAAGTTAAAATAATAGAATAAAGAAACTATATAAAACTTACCTAATTCCGATGGGTTGTGCAAAAGGTCCCCTCCCGGGATAGTAAAATTAAATACATAGAACCGAGAAAATCAAAATTGAAAGTAAAGATTAAAATTATCAAAAAAAACTCTTCTAACAGAAAAATATATATGATATTAAACTTTTTGCAGTAACCTGGTACTATACAAAAAGAGAAACATCCGGTCCAAAATTCCGTTATTATTGCACAAGATATTACTAGATATTTCTAGGTAGATTAAACTGACGACGCAACACCGCATAACATATGCAGTCCACGAGAATGTGGTGCACAGTCATGCGGCAGTTGCATCATGTGCATAGGGATGGGGCTTCTCCTGACATTAGGTATTCGCGTGTGATCCTCGTATGTCCTAATCGTAACCGGCAAAGGACCGCTTCCTCACGACGAGATTTTCTGCAAGAGGAGCCCCATGGCAACACTGAATTTGGTGACAATAGGATGTGTGGAATAAAAATTTTCTAAGGCTCTACACGAGTCGCTACATACAACAAGGATATGACGATAATTAGGGTTAATGACATTCACAGTCTTACTTATGGTGTATAATTCAGCAGTAAAGACACTCGTAATACTAGGTAGACCAAACATATAGGTTCGATTATTAACAATAAATGCGTATGCAACGGTATCATTCTGTTTTGACCAGTCCATGTATATACTACTGTATCTGGGTTTTTCTTTAGAGAGAATACAGTGAAACATTTGCTGAAAGAAAATAGGTGGTGTAGATTCTTTATATTATATCGAACAAAATATTTTACGCACCACTTTAATATAATAACTTTGGAAACCATTTTTATAAAATATTTTACTCATATATATATATATATATATATATATATATATATATATATATATATATATAATTATACACATTCTAACCTGTTTTAGTACGCCAAGAATCCTCTTCTAATGCAGCTAATAACGAAGGTAATACTAACTTAACACCATGCGCCGATAATTTACTCATAACAACACGGGCGCAGTCGTCGGTGGCATCTCTAACATACTGACTTCCATCGCCAAAACAAAGTAACAAATGAGGTAAAACGTGAACTATGTACGGCTCAAATAAACGTCCCAACATGTGACACAACATTTCAAATGCAAAAAGAGCGCCTGCAACAAAATAAATAATTATTATACCTTCGTATATTTGGTGTGAAAAATTAAAGTTATATAGCAATAAGTGGCGATTCATTAACTCGATGATGCACGCACGGAAAGGTGGTGTTAAAGGATTATGTTACGTTAAATGTTATCATGCTTTCACATCAGGTGAGCAGAGGTCATGAAAAAGCTTATCATGTGATAACTGTAAAACATGCTTCAAAACATATTAATTATACTGCACGTAACAATTTTATATGAATATTTTGTTTACAGAAAAAAATCTATATATATATACACATGAGGGTTATTTTTTATATATACATATATATAATCTATATATATATATATATATATATATATATATATATATATATATATATATATACACACACAAGGGTTATTTTTTTTCAAGGTCCGATCGGTCGCAAAATAAAAACCCATACAAAAATCAGATGAACCTTTGCGCATGTGTTGCGCAGCGTCTCCAGTATGGCCTTCAATCACGCCGCATCACTTTGTTTAGTTCTGAACAGGCAGCTACCACGTAAACATGTCTACAACAATAGCATCTCCCGCCAAGTGTGAAGTGCGTGCGCGATAATTCGATTCCTTCAGGCCGAGGGGGTGTAATGCAGCTGAAATTCATCACTGCAGCCTCACATTGCATGACTCTTCAACGACTTCTACGAAGGGCGATTCAGAATAAGCGGAGAGGAATGTTGTCATCAGGCACTGTCTTTCTCCACGACAATGCTCGGCCGCACACTGCAGCTGTAACAAGGAAACTCCTGCAGCGTTTTCGTCGAGAAGTGTTTGATCACCCACTATACAGACCAGACTTGGCTCCATCCGATTTTCACCTCTTTGCTTGCACATGAAACACCGGCTAGGAGGACAAAGTTTTGGCACAGACATCAAGCTGCTGACCAGCGTAGAAACATGGCTGAAAACACAGGCGGCTCCGTTCTATGACAAGGGTATTGGAAAGTTGGTACCAAGCTACGATAAATATTTAAATCGAAGTGGCGACTATGTAGAGAAATAGCGTAACTATGTAAGTATTTGTTACAAATAAAATTTTTTTTACTTGCACTGTGGTTTTAATTTTGTGACCGATCGGACCTTGAAAAAAAAATAACTCTCGTATATACAGCAATTTACAATGCATCAGTATACATCAGTATTTACAATGCCTAACTTTATCAGATTGCATAACTGTAACTATTTTTGCATTATACAGTACAATATTTTGGCCTACAAAAAAATAATTTTTTCACTAAAAGAAAGGACCTTTTTGTGCTTCAGTTTAAAAATTTCCCAACAATCAATAAGATCTTTTAACCAATATTAAAAAGCGTAAATCATAAAATTTGTTTTTATACAAACAAAATTTATTTTATAAATTTTATAAGTTTTTCATACTAAAATCACATAAATCTGAACTTTTTCAATTTGGATCTAATATGCACTTATTTATGATACTTTTTTTATACTTATTTATATATATATATATATATATATATATATATATATATATATATATATATATATATATATATATATATATATGTTTTTTTTAATAGAGTAGTAAAATGGGAGGTGGTACAGAGCATGGTGGCTAGCATCATGAAGATGAAGGAGGAATTCGGAACATAGTGGGGAGAAGACTTATAGGCGCGGGTAAGCAGCAATGTCCCTAGCGAGTATACTGTGTGTTTCTTCTATTATATATTTTATTTTTGTGTTGTATTGTATTGTGAATTCATTGTCTCCATTGTCACTGTGGTTGGTACTCTGCGGCCGGCTCGAGATGACAGGCACGATCGCTTCGACCGTGTGCAGGAGGGCCAAGGCTAGAGGTGACATCGCCGAAGAGACAACATGAAGTGTGGGTTTCATTTATTATGTATTTTCCTTGTATTGTATGATTGTGGTATTATTTTATTTTATTGATTGTGTTTCCGTTCCTGCTAACGGCTACGAGGGCAGTCACAGCGAACGAGCCTGCTGATTGTGGAAGGAGGAATAAGTTCAGACACCAACGTGATGGGCTGCAACTGAAGGGAAGGTTCTTCAATATTGTCCTGATTGTGTTTTATTTTATCTTATTTTATTTCATTTTATCGAGTTGTTTTGTGTGTTTGCTGCCGGTTGAGGAGTGCAATCGCAGCCAACGTGATAGTGGTGGCTGACTACGACGAGAACTGCCGCAGCAGCGGGAAGTTACTGTGTTTACCTAATTTTATTTTATTGAAGTGTGTATTTCATTTCTTTTGTATATGTTTTTGTGTTTCTATTGCTGGTGGGATTGCAAACACGATCACTGCGATCGTGTGTAGGAAGGCCACGACCAGCGGTGACAAAGCCGAAAAATGAGACAGATGGGAAGAGTAGACTTTTATTCATTATGTATTTTCTGCATGGGTGTGTTACTAAGCTTAACTGCGTTTTCCTGATGGCGGCTAAGCGGTGGTGTGAGTTAGTGTGTTTTATCACCTGTGATGTGTCCTGCGGATGGGTGTGAAAAAAAAAAGGACAGGGAGCGAATCGTGGTCGGCGTGCAGAGCCATGGAGGAAGCCTGGATGCAGAGGCGGTTTGGCTCCTTCATATGCAAGATTGAAGGTCAGTTGGGGTGCTCCGATGATGCATTTGGGACTCTCAGGTGTGAGAGCCGACAACCTAATATAGGGACGGGAAGGGTAGCCCCTCAGTGGACGGATGTAGTGGTCGTCCAGAAGAGAGGGCTACTGCATCTTGATGAAACTGAGAGTACCCCGATGCGACGCCACAGAAAAGGGAAGACAGGGGGAGCAGTCAACTGCCACGACACTCCGACATTCCTGCGCATCGCCTAATGGCGGAGGCCGGGGATGTTGGGGGTGTTTAACAAGATTGAAAAAATATATATATGTGTAAATGAAAAGTACGTACCTTCACGTCGCCTATAATTCTTCTCATCCTGTATGGTATTAGTTAAAGTACTCATAATATCCAACTGTTTTAAAACCAATATACCCATTCCTTTAACAAGTCCAGCTAACCCGTACGCGGCACCTTTTCTTTCACCATATTTTTCAGATTCTAATAACTGACGTAATAATTTCTGAACTAAAGCAGGAGCATCTTCCTTCATCGCCGGCACTAACGGTGGCAAACAATTTGCAACCGCTTCTTGTACCTATCACAAATAAACAAAATCTGATTCTGAATAACAACTCAACATATACATATATATATTTATCGGAAGGTCACTTTTTTATTTATTTATTAAAAGTGATCTCGCTTTGTAAATTAATTATGAAAACAATTTCATTTTTTCAGCGCATAAAATGTGGGTCCAAATTTTTCCCCAGTATGATGAAAACTGTTTTAAAGATTGGTTATTTTTGAGACATTTAAGCATGACTTATTTTAAGCGCATATTTTTAGGAGTTTCTTAAAAATAAAGGGTCTTATAAAAAAAAAGTGGCTGCATGAAGTAGTTGAAAATTATAAAAAAATAATTTTTATTTGGTTACTTTTCGTCCTCCAGTAAAGTAGATTTTTATCGGGTACACAACTCCCGTAAAATACTGATATTCAATAATATTTGTATGGATCCATCCGAACAAAAAATTTTTTTGTACATTTTTCATTAACCTTTTCAGATCATGTACCTTGGAACTGGTTATGTACGGTGTCAATTTTAAAGATGGACCACTAAATGTGAAAATAAGAGGAGAAAAGATTATGGAGGTAAAAGAATTTTGTTATTTGCGAAATAGAATTACTAAAGATGGACGAAGCAAGAGCGATATAAAATGCCGAATAGCACAAGCGAAACGAGCCTTCATTAACAAATATAATTTGTTTACATCAAAAATTAATTTAAATGTCAGGAAAAGATTTTTGAAAGTGTATGTTTGGAGTGTCGCTTTATATGGAAGTGAAACATGGACAATCTCAGTATCTGAGAAGAAAAGATTAGAAGCTTTTGAAATGCGGTGCTATAGGAGAATGTTAAAAATCAGACGGGTGGATAAAGTGACAAATGAAGAGGTGTTGTGGCAAATAGATGAAGAAAGATGCATTTGAAAAAATATAGTTAAAAGAAGAGAGGTTACTAAGGCATCCTGGAATAGTCGCTTTAATATTGGAGGGACAGGTAGAAGGAAAAAAATTGTGTAGGAAGGCCACGTTTACTTAGGACTTAATCTATGCCATTCATAATTTCTTCTAAATCCTTTCTACTCTCAGCTAGGATTACTATATTATCAGCAAATCGTAGCATCTTTATCTTTTCACCTTGTACTGTTACTCCGAATCTAAATTGTTCTTTAACCTCATTAACTGCTAGTTCTATGTAAAGATTAAAAAGTAACAGAGATAGGTAACAACCTTGTCGGACCCCCTTTCTTATTACGGCTTCTTTCTTATGTTCTTCAATTGTTACTGTTGCTGTTTGGTTCCTGTACATGTTAGCAATTGTTCTTCTATCTCTGTATTTGAACCCTAATTTTTTTTAAATGTTGAACATTTTATTCCAGTCTACGTTATCGAATGCCTTTTCTAGGTCTATAAATGCCAAGTATGTCGGTTTGTTTTTCTTTAATCTTCCTTCTACTATTAATCTGAGGCTTAAAATTGCTTCCCTTGTCCCTATACTTTTCCTGAAACCAAATCGGTTTTCTCCTAACACTTCTTCCACTCTCCTCTCAATTGTTCTGTATAGAATTCTAGTTAAGATTTTTTATGCATGACTAGTTAAACTAATTGTTCTGTATTATTCACATTTATCTGCCCCTGCTTTCTTTGGTATCATGACTATAACACTCTTTTTGAAATCTGATGGAACTTCCCCTTTTTCATAAATATTACACACCAGTTTGTACAATCTATCAATCGCTTCCTCACCTGCACTGCGCAGTAATTTTACAGGTATTCCGTCTATTCCAGGAGCATTTCTGCCAATTAAATCTTTTAATGCTCTCTTAAATTCAGATCTCAGTATTGTTTCTCCCATTTCATCCTCCTCAATTTCCTCTTCTTCCTCTATAAAACCATTTTCTAATTCATTTCCTCCGTATAACTCTTCAATATATTCCACCCATCTATCGACTTTACCTTTCGTATTATATATAGGTGTACCATCTTTGTTTAACATATTATTAGATTTTAATTTATGTAACCCAAAATTTTTCTTAACTTTTCTGTATGCTCCGTCTATTTTACCAATGTATGTTCATTTCTCTCTCCACTTCTGAACACTTTTCTTTAATCCACTCTTCTTTCGCTAGTTTGCACTTCCTGTTTATAGCATTTCTTAATTTTCGATAGTTCCTTTTACTTTCTTCATCACTAGCATTCTCATATTTTCTACGTTCATCCATCAGCTGCAATACATCGTCTGAAACCCAAGGTTTTCTACCGATTCTCTTTATTCCGCCTAATTTTGCTTCTGCTGATTTAAGAATTTCCTTTTTAACATTCTCCCATTCTTCTTCTACATTTTCTTACTTTTTTTTTTTACTCAGACCTCTTGCAATATTCTTTACCTCCTCTTCCTCAAGCTTCTCTAAATTCCACCGATTCATCTGACACCTTTTCTTCAGGTTTTTAAACCCCAATCTACATTTCATTATCACCAAATTACGGTCGCTATCAATGTCTGCTCCAGGGAAAGTTTTGCAGTCAACGAGTTGATTTCTAAATCTTTGCTTAACCATGATATAATCTATCTGATACCTTGCAGTATCGCCTGGCTTTTTCCAAGTGTATATTCTTCTATTATGATTTTTAAATCGGGTGTTGGCAATTACTAAATTATACTTCGTGCAAAATTCATCATCTCGTAAGTTGTTTCAAACTGCTTTTTTATTCTTAAACAATTGTAATACAGATACAAAAATGACACATGTAAAACCGGCTAAAATGGGCTCAGAAAAAATACACGCATACAAATATAATTCACAAAATCTTCAAGATTGCAGTACATTTAGTTATGGATTTAAGACGATAAAACAACACTACACTATCCATTTCAAACTGATCGTTTCATAGTATATTTAATACATTACCGTTTAATTAAGCAGATTCAATAAACTTTCCGAGAGGTCTATTAATAACCACAGACTATTTGGTCTGTGGTCCACCTGTCCGTAAAATACCTGTCTGATCATCTACACAAATAGTTTGTAGATTAGTGGTTAACAACGCAAAAAATTTGTAACTAAAATTTTTTTTTAAATGATCTTCTGACTCGCATTCATTTTATAAAACCATATTAACTATGTAAATAAAATTAATGGTAAATAGAAGAGGAATTGTTGAACTGTTGTGAAGGTGTTGATAATGCATCGATTAGTTTACCGACAATCGGTTTAATTTTACGATCGTCCCTATCCAAATGTCTAGCGAGACAACCCATCAATATAACTACCAGAATCAGGTGCTTTATCAAGGAAATCTTCAAAAACTGGAAGCAAACTATTAACGGTTTCCTAAAACAAAAAATAAAGTAAATTTAAGATACAATGTAATGTCCTTAAAAATACTTACAATTAAATAAATTAAATTAAATCAGTAATTGCGACTTCCTCCACAGAAGGGGACGCCATTGCTCCCTCCTTATAGTTAGTGCCCCGTTGTGGCGTATTCCTGCTAGCCTATGAAACGTTACCACCGAAAGGACTTCAGTGGACGGTCTGAAGGGGAATTACGTCAGGAGGTCAGGTTTTAAAAGCCTAGCCTCCTACAGTCGGACCCAAAAATGGGTTCGAGAACGCTGGTACAAACGAATATGGAATGCTAATAAATTTGTACATAAAATATAATAAAACTTAGACATGTCATTAAAAATAAACCCTTAAACATGCCCGATTATAGAATCGTACAGCAGCGAGTGACACTGTCCAGGTTCTGCGATTCAAAGGGAGAATTTGTGAAACTCCCGCTCCTACCACCTTTGCGTTCCATTCCGTTCCTACGATGCGATCGTTGACAAAGTAAGTAATTTTAAAGTAACAAGTTTTACAAACGCAAATTAAAAATTGTATAATTAATAGATAAAAATGAATTTTTTCCTCTTTGTCTTTAAGACATTTAAAAACCGCTATAATAAACGATAAACTAATGAAACCGTAAACAAGTTTGGCACGTCGATCGATCGGTATTGTACGATGGTCTTTTTTAAAGGTCCGATCGGTCGTGAAATAAAAACCCGCGCAAAAATCGGATGAACCTTCACGCATATGTGTTGCGCAGCGTCTCTAGTATGGCCTTCAATCACGCCGCGTCACTTTGTTTACAACAATAGCATCTCCCGCCAAGTGTAAAGTGCGTGCGGTAATTCGATTTCTTCAGCCTGAGGGGTGTAATGCGGCAGAAATTCATCGATGAATGTGTACGGTGAAACTTCAACGAGCGATAGCAAAGTGCTACAACGGTGCAGGAAGTTTAAAGCAGGACGTACAGATGTTTATGATGCAGGCGGTCAGGGAAGGAAGCGAGTGTCAACCGATGATCTCATTGAGCGAGTGGATGAGACGATTCGAGAAAATCGTCGGTTCACAATATCTGTATTGAGCGATTCATTTCCTGAAATTTCAAGGTCGGCTCTCTACGCCGTTGTTAGTGAGAGACTTCAGTACCACAAACTGTTTACGAGATGGGTTCCCAAGATGCTGTCCGACCGTCACAAAACAATGAGAATGGACGCCTCCCTAATATTTCTCCAGCGCTACCACAAAGAAGGAGAAGATTTTTTGAACAAAATTGTCATACGGGAAGAGACACGGGTCCATTTTGAAACTGAAGAAACAAAAGAACAATCCAAACAGTGGATGCATTCTCATAAAAACACAGTTGGCTCCGTTCTATGACGAGGGTATTGGAAAGTTGGTACCGCGCTACGACAAATGTCTAAATCGGAGTGGCGACTATGTAGAGAAATAGCGTAACTATGTAAGTACTTGTTACAAATAAAAATTTTTTATTCATTGCGATAGGAAAAAGTTAATAAAACACAAAACGATTATCAGATGAATTATTTAGTTGTATCGAAAGGATTTTACAAAATTAAATGAACATTCCTGTAGTATTATTAATATGCGTGTAATTTAAATCGTAATAATAAAATATACCTTTCCATGTAGATCAACAGCAGCAAGAGCAGCGGCCAACATGTTCTTACGCACTTCAGCATTACGGTCTCCAAGACCGACAGGAACAAAAAAAGTAGTCAGATCATACACGGATTGTGGAGTCAACAGCGGTGCGAGTTCTTTCAAAGCTAAAGCGACACCGCTACGAGGCTCCCATGTATCAGCCGGTTGTTCGACTACACGACCTAAACTATCTAATCGTGGGGGCACCATCTGTAAGATAAGATATTTATTAATCGTTGAATAAATTATTAGTCGGTCGCTTTTTTATGTGTATTAAAATGATGAATATTAGCGTAAAATACACTAAATTTTAACTAATCAAAAATTAAAATGTATAAAATAATAAAAATAAAATGTTAATTTAGTGCTGTAAACAAAAAAATTACGTATAATTATACAACTAAACAATAGAAATTTATCACCAGAAGACCTTTAATGCATTGTGGTAGATTTTAGAGCGAGGTTGGACTGTATTTTCATAGGTGATGAATTTTTACGCCTTGTTGCTTGTTGAATTGTTATTTAATTTCTTGTCGTCTTGACATTTCGATATCATATAATTGAACTTAATAAAGCGTATAACATATAATTAACATAAGACGTAACTTTTTTTTTGGTCTTCAGTCATTTGACTGGTTTGATGCAGCTCTCCAAGATTCCCTATCTAGTGCTAGTCGTTTCATTTCAGTATACCCCCTACATCCTACACCCCTAACAATTTGTTTTACATATTCCAAACGCGGCCTGCCTACACAATTTTTCCCTTCTACCTGTCCTTCCAACATTAAAGCGACTATTCCAGGATGCCTTAGTATGTGGCCTATAAGTCTGTCTCTTCTTTTAACTATATATTTTCAAATGCTTCTTTCTTCATCTATTTGCCGCAATACCTCTTCATTTGTCACTTTATCCACCCGTCTGATTTTTAACATTCTCCTATAGCACCCCATTTCAAAAGCTTCTAATCTTTTCTTCTCAGATACTCCGATCGTCCAAGTGTCACTTCCATACAAAGCGACACTCCAAACATATACTATCAAAAATCTTTTCCTGCCATTTAAACTAATTTTTTATGTAAACAAATTATATTTCTGAATGAAAGCTCATTTCGCTCGTGCTATTCAGCATTTTATATTGCTCCTGCTTCGCCCATCTTTAGTAATTCTACTTCCCAAATAACAAAATTCTTCCACCTCCTTAATCTTTTCTCCTACTATTTTCACATTCAGTGGTCCATCTTTGTTATTTCTACTACATTTCATTACTTTTCTTTTCTTCTTGTTTATTTTCATGCGTAGGACTTCATCTATGCCGTTCATTGTTTCTTCTAAATCCTTTTTACTCTCGGCTAGAATTACTATATCATCAGCAAATCGTAGCATCTTTATCTTTTCACCTTGTACTGTTACTCCGAATCTAAATTGTTCTTTAACATCATTAACTGCTAATTCTATGTAAAGATTAAAAAGTATCGGGGATAGGGTACATCCTTGTCAGACTCCATTTCTTATTACGGCTTCTTTCTTATGTTCTTCAATTATTACTGTTCCTGTAAATGTTAGCAATTGTTCTTCTATCTCTGTACTTTAACCCTAAATTTCTTAAAATATGGCCATTTTATTCCAGTCTACGTTATCGAATGCCTTTTCTAGATCTATAAATGCCAAGTATGTCGGTTTGAAGAATTGAGAGGAGAGTGGAAGAAGTGGTAGGAGAAGACCAATTTGGTTTCAGAAAAAGTATAGGGCAAGGGAAGCAATTTTAGGCCTCAGATTTAATAGTAGAAGGAAGATTAAAGAAAAACAAACCAACATACTTCGCATTTATAGACCTAGAAAAGGCATTCGATAACGTAGACTGGAATAAAATGTTCAGCATTTTAAAAAAATTAGGGTTCCAATACAGAGATAGAAGAACAATTGCTAACATGTACAGGAACCAAAAAGCAACAATAACAATTGAAGAACATAAGAAAGAAGCCCTAATAAGAAAGGGAGTCCGACAAGGGTGTTCCCTATCACCGTTACTTTTTAATCTTTACATGGTACTAGCAGTTAATGATGTTAAAGAACAATTTACATTCGGAGTAACAGTACAAGGTGAAAAGATAAAGATGCTACGATTTGCTGATGATATAGTAATTCTAGCAGAGAATAATAAGGAGTTAGAAGAAACAATGAACGGCATAGATGAAGTCCTACGCAAGAACTATTGCATGAAAATAAACAAGAAAACAAAAGTAATGAAATGTAGTAGAAATAACAAAGATGGACCGCTGAATGTGAAAATAGGAGGAGAAAAGATTATGGAGGTAGAAGAATTTTGTTATTTGCGAAATAGAATTACTAAAGATGGACGAAGCAAGAGCGATATAAAATGCGGAATAGCATAAGCGAAACGAGCCTTCAGTCAGAAATATAATTTGTTTACATCAAAAATTAATTTAAATGTCAGGCAAGATTTTTGAAAGTGTATGTTTGGAGTGTCGCTTTATATGGAAGTAAAACTTGGACGTTCGGAGTATCTGAGAAGAAATGATTAGAAGCTTTTGAGATGCGGTGCTATAGGAGAATGTTAAAAATGAGATGGGTGGATAAAGTGACAAATGAAGAGATATTGCGGCAAATAGATGAAGAAAGAAGCATTTGAAAATATATAGTTAAAAGAAGAGACAGACTTATAGGCCACATACTAAGGCATCCTGGAATAGTCGCTTTAATATTGGAAGGACAGGTAGAAGGGAAAAATTGTGTAGGCAGGCCACGTTTGGAGTATGTAAAACAAATTGTAAGGGGTGTAGGATGTAGAGGGTATACTGAAATGAAACGACTAGCACTAGATAGGGAATCTTGGAGAGCTGCATCAAACCAGTCAAATGACTGAAGACAAAAAAAATATTATTATTATTATTCTCATAACTATGAAGTACAAGGATGTAGGGAGCTGAATTCCGGCTAGACAGGAACATTGAATGAAGCTACCTCTGACCAGCTAGTCTTCCATAATTTCTTGACTGTAATATAAAAGGATTGGTTTCCACAGTATTTCAAGAAATTCATTTTCATATCTAAATATTTGAGCAAATCATTGTTAAAACATCTTTGACAAAATAACTTAATTGTTATTTCAGGAAAATTCTGTATACACAGCCAAAACACAATATTTATAAGACAATATATATATATATATACTTTATATATATATATATATATATATATATATATATATATAAAACAATATTATATAAACATTATAATATAATATTATATTACAATATAATAACAATTATTACCCATTATTCAACAATGCTATGAAATTCACATTTTCAAAAAAACATAAAACCATCAAACTGATTTACCTGCTCAGTAACTTATCAATCATAATTTTCAAACCTCTGCAATGGGGGACCTTTGTTTTAATCGGAGACAATCATTAGATCGCTTTAATTCTTGAAAAGTGTCCCATATTTTTACATACTTTAACCTTTACGCAAAACATTTGGTCCATAAACAATATAAATATTTTTGAGGATTTCAACATGAGATTTGTTTTTCACCGTTAAGAAAACTTAAGCACTCAAATATTGCGGTTGACAGGATTTTATACAGAGTTATCATAAAAGAACGGTGTGGTTTTGAACATGGTTTAAATTTAAACAGAATTACTTACAGTTTATGTTTTTTATTTTTCAAATTTGTGGTCTCAAACATTTTTTTACATAATTAATAAATTTCAATATGTACGCCCTTAGTTGCTTGACAAATGTCCAAATGATACTCAACTTCTCTCCAAACATTATTTAACATTTCTTCGTTAAGGTGCTTCATTAATCCTGTTTTTTAAGCGGTCTAGATCGCGAATTTTTTATGTATAAACAACGCCCCACAAGAAAAAATCACAAGGTGTCAGGTATGGATTCGTTGGAGGCCAAAGTACGGGTCTTTGCCGGCGTATCCATCGATCTCCAAATTTTTCGTTCAAAGCGTCCGTGACCAACGCATGAAGTGCGGAGGAGAAGCACCATCTTGTTGGAAATGAAGTCTATGAATGTTTTCGAGTTCATCCGGCTGAGGAAAGCAATAATCGGTTAACACGTCAAGATATGCGACTCCATTAATTGTTTTTTCAGCAAAGAAGAAAGGTACACGATTTTTCGTCGCACCACACCAAACATTAACTTTAGGCAAATCGCGTTGTTTCTCGATAATTGTGTGTGGGTTTTCAGAGCCCCGTATTCGTGAATTGTGTCTGTTAACGCATCCGTTCACATCGTCTAAAAACGATTCGTTTCGTCCGGTACACTTGGTCTGCCGGTTGATTTGTGTTTCCTAAGTGATCCAGTTTCTTCGGATCGTTTGAAACGACGTGTTATGTTATTTTTGTGTGGCGAATCTATTCCGAATTCACATCGAAACGCACGTCGAACTAAAATTACAGATTTTAATTCGGCCATCAATCAACCACACTTTGCTTTGTCTTTATCCGAGAACATAGTAACTCGCTAAACTCACCGCAACAACAATAGAAGAACTGACGTTGCGGTTACAACTGCTGATAAACAAACTTTTGGGTCGGAGGCTTTCGGGGATACCGATATAACATCTAGAAATTTCCCTACAATCTTCCTATGAATTACTGAATCCGCACCATTCTTTTATGATAACCCTTTATTTTAGCGCTCATTTTAATTGGATGATGCAAATAAGCATTAAACTTAACACTAAAGATTCACTATTAATACAGATAAATGTGTTACGCAAGAGTTATGTTTTTCTGAAATATAATTCGACAGCAGAGTTGAAATGACCCTTAATTACAAAAATGTTACTTGGATATTTATCACTTAACGTTCATTAAAACTAACTTCATATTAACAGAGCCAATAACAGGACTAAAATACTTATACAGAGTCATTCACAGTAACCGGATATTTTTAAATAATCATAAAAAATTGAATATTTACTTTAAAAAAGTTTTATCGGTACTGAAACACTTGTTAAATCAAAGCATTTGTTACTTACTCATGTTCGGCTAGTGATGTCCATTTTGGGCAATACATTGTTGTAGCCTTTCACGGTAACTGGCCTCGATTCTTTGCGCATGTCTACATTAATCTGGATGACGAATTGCGATCTTTAGTTCCTCCATTTTATGCGGTTTATTGCCGTACACACGCGATTTCAGAAACCCCTACCGTAAAAAATTACAACTACTCAAGTCGGGGGACCGAGGGGGCCGAGGAATGTCGCCGAATCTGGAAACGATCCGTCCCGGAAACAAGTTACGGAGAACAGCCATCCTTGCCCTCGCTGTGTGCGCTGTAGCTCCATCCTGCTGGAATAACACATTTTGAAAATCGATTCCCCGGTTTCGTAACTCGGGGATGAAAAACGTATTGTTTATCCGTCGCAATATTGTGTTACGAGAAGGGATGCTTGCATTACGATGTATATTAAACTTACGGCGGAAATCTCGCTGAACAGCAGTTACGGATTCGTCATTTCGCACAAAACTGTCATACGCGTACAGGCGTTGGTCTAGCGTCCACGGCTCCATCTAAACGAGTAAAATGTAAATGCTATGAACAAAGGAAACGTCAGACACCAGACACGTGCCCCTCCCACCACGAACGCCCGAGTACAACCCGCTTCAAAAACATCGGGTTCCCGTGAATGACCCTGTATTTATATTACTAAATAACAACTGACACAAACCAAGTCTAGCCGTTAAAAATATACACAAATGTAAACTTACTTATTATATCGATTAGAAGCTCAAACATTTGTCTTCTAGGTAACAATTCCGGATGACTGAGATCAGGAACATTGCCGCTACTTCTCATTTGCGAATGTTCAGATATCACTTGCAAACCAGAAGTTAATAACGGATCATCTTGTTTACTGATTGCTGATAAAAGCGATGAACGGACCGATGGAAAACAATAACAAAATGCCGGTCCTGTCAATCTATCACCGCCACCGCTGCCTCCACCTTTATCTTTGACACAAGTCTCCTTATGAATGGCAGCCATTGTTCGATGCAATGCCTTATCTGTAATTATAAATCCATCATATATTAAACAGCATAAGCGTAAAGCAAATTACAGGGAAAACTGGAAACACATTCCCGTAATACAAAAATAATATCTAGTCTATTTCGTCGGGTTTATGCAAGAGTCGATATGTTTTTCAATACTTCTGAGAGAAATTTTATTACATTAACAAATATGTCAAACCACCGGTGGTTTTTAATATTAAATTCATATTGAAGCGAAATTTTTTGAGCTTTCAAGTAATAAATTCACGCACGCACGCGCACACACACACACACATTTCTGAGAAAAAAATGGTCGTATTCTTTCTAGTCTAAATAAAACATTTTACATCGTATAAACGTCGTTCAAATTCTGTAATAAAACCGATTCGTTTGTTAATATAAAAAAAAAAAAATAACCGACTTAGATGCCTAATAAAATTATTTTGTAACGGCGTTTTAAAACTGACGCCGTACATACCCAATTCCGAGGCTACTTGATCTGAAAAGGTTAAACATAAATTGTAGAGAATTTAATTATAACAAAATTGATGTAAATAATGTCAACAGGAAATAATTATTTAACATGTCAACTCTTATTAACAACAAAACCGACGAAAACGGTTTTTTGAGCTGGGAAATCGAAAAAAATTGGTCCCAGAACTTTATTTCTCTTAGTTTCTAAGGTATCCCATGTAAAACGAAAAAATAGCGTCAATATATATATATATATATATATATATATATAGATACAGGTTGATTCAGAAGGATAGGGCAATACTTTGACAACTCATGCTAGAGGCTAATATTAAGAAAAAAGTTCATATAAAAATAATTCCGAAAAAAACGATTTGTTAGCGATTTATACAAGGTGAAAGATTTCGCCCAAGTTTCAGTTCCTCCGGGTAAATTAAGCTTTTCTGAAATTCTGGGTAGATCAATTAAGGGACAAATTCAAACAGTTTCTTATTGTTTTTCAGCTGGGAAATCTAAAAAAATAGGTCCCAGAACTGTATCTCTCTTAATTTCTAAGATATCCCATGTAAAACGACAAAAATAGGGTCATAAAACACATTTTGTAGGGAATTTAATTATAAGAAGATTGATGTAAATAATGTCAACAGGAAACCAATAAAATTTTAAACATGTCGACTTTTATTAACAACAAAACCGACGAAAACTTAGAAGAAAATGTTACAAAAAAAGAAAACAGATGTGTCTAGCAGGTAGAATAATTTTAGACCTATGGAAAACAAGTTGGCAACACTGATTTTATTCATCACAATTTGTTTAAATACTACTCATTGTTGTCGGTTAATTGTGATAATAACCTTTCGCTGATCAATCGTGTTTGCAGTATTACGTCGAATTCTTATCGTAAAAATTTCAGAAAACTTAAGAAGTGTAAATTTGTATTTATTTTACTGTGCACATGAAATACTACTTGTAAGCAGCATTTTATCATTATCATAAAAAAACAGTAAGTATTCTTTCTTCCTCCAGTTATTTTCTACTGTACGTAACGAAAATGTTTTTTCAATCTGTTTTGTTGTTAATAAAAATCGACATGTTTTAAATTTTATTTGTTTTCTGTTGCCATTATTTACATCAATCTTCTAATAATTAAATTCTCTACAATTTATGTTTAAAAAATATACGATTTATTGCCAATTTAACAACGTTATTGTACGTCAAACGTAAAAAAATATGTTTTTTCACCCTATTTTTGGCATTTTACATGGGATATCATAGAAACTAAGAGAGATACAGTTCTGGGACCTATTTTTTTCAATTTCCCATGCTCAAAAACCATAAGAAACAATCGAATTTGCCCCCTTAATTGACCTTCCCGGAATTTCAGAAAGCCTTAATTTACCCGGAGGAACTGAAACTGAAACAAAATCTTCTTTTTTTTTGTGTCGTATATCATAATTTATTATGTGTTCCAATACATCGATATGTTGCTAGTAAGATAAGCAATTTTTGTAAATAATAAATAAATCCGTTACACTCATAGCAATTATAATACACAAGACACACACACAAACACACACACACACACATACACATACACACACACACAGAGAGAGAGAGAGAGAGAGAGAGATTACACTTACACACACTTACTTACAAATACACATACACACACTCATATATATATATACACACACACACACACACACACTTACAAATACACATACACACACTTATATATACTGTGTATACTGTGTACTTATACACTGTGTATATATATATATATATATATATATATATATATATATATATATACACACACACACACATTTCTGAGAAAAAAATGGTCGTATTCTTTTGTAATAATTTTGTAATAAAACCGATTCGTTTGTGAATTTCAAAAAAAAAAATAATAGACTTAGATGCCCTATAAAATTATTTTTTAAAAGCGTTTTAAAACTGACGCCATACATAACAAGTTCCAAGGCCAAATGATCTGTAAAAGTTATTAACTTTCGTTAATAACTATCTCTTAATGAGATAGATACTCATTAAGTAAATATATTATTTTACACGTTAATTTTTTTTTAACAAGAATACTTACCTAAATTTTCACCTTCCCAAGCAGGATCTAAATCACATTTTGGTTTTTGCAGTCTTAATGTAACATGAGCGATAGAATCTGATAATAAATTGAATTTATTTTGTTTAAAGAACGCACAATTCTGCAGCGAAACAAATAACTCCGCGACAGATGGAGCAGATAAAGGAGATTGTAATGCAGTAAGTAAACATGGTAATAAATCCTTAAAGCATAATGAAAGTTCTACACCGGCACCCTGTGCAGCAGCTGTCAACATTGAAACACTCTGTGATACATCTGAACTTAACTGAAATCAGAAAAACAAACGATATCAAAATAAACAAATGTTACCTTCCATCATAAAGTAAATTGTGAAATATTTAATAATAAAGAAGAAAGAAAACTTTTTAAACTAACAAAAATTTTGGTTAATCCAATTTTTTTATACGACTGCCCATAAAGAAGTGCAATGAATTTTTTTTGTCTTCAGTCATTTGACTGGTTTGATGCAGCTCTCCCTATCTAGTGCTAGTCGTTTCATTTCAGTATACTCTCTACATCCTACATCCCTAACAATTTGTTTTACATATTCCAAACGTGGACTGCCTACACAATTTTTCCTTCTACCTGTCCTTCCAATATTAAAGCGATTATTTCACATGCCTTAGTATGTGGCCTATAAGTCTGTCTCTTCTTTTAACTATATTTTTCCAAACGCTTCTTTCTTCATCTATTTGCCGCAATACCTCTTCATTTGTCACTTTATCCACCCATCTGATTTTTAACATTCTCCTATAGCACCGCATTTCAAAAGCTTCTAATCTTTTCTTCTCAGATACTCCGATTGTCCAAGTTTCACTTCCATATAAAGCGACACTCTATACATACACTTTCAAAAATCTTTTCCTGACATTTAAATTAATATTTGACGTAAACAAATTATATTTCTTACTGAAGGCTCGTTTAGCTTGTGCTATTTGGCCTTTTATATCGCTCCTGCTTCGTCCATCTTTAATAATTCTACTTCCCAAATAACAAAATTCTTCTACCTCCATAATCTTTTCTCCTCCTATTTTCACAGTCAGTGGTCCATCTTTGTTATTTCTACTAGATTTCATTACTTTTTTTTGTTCTTGTTTATTTTCACGCGATAGTTCTTACGTAGGACTTCACCTATGCCATTCATTGTTTCTTCTAAATCCTTTTTACTCTCGGCTAGAATTACTATATCATCAGCAAATCGTAGCATCTTTATCTTTTCACCTTGTACTGTTACTCCGAATCTAAATTGTTCTTTAACATCATTAACCGCTAGTTCCATGTAAAGATTAAAAAGTAATTGGGATAAGGAACATCCTTGTCGGACTCCCTTTCTTATTACTGCTTCTTTCTTATGTTCTTCAATTGTTACTGTTGCTGTTTGGTTCCTGTACATGTTAGCAATTGTTCTTCTATCTCTGTATTTGAACCCTAATTTTTTTAAAATGCTGAACATTTTATTCCAGTCTATGTTATCGAATGCCTTTTCTAGGTCTATAAACGCCAAGTATGTCGGTTTGTTTTTCTTTAATCTTCCTTCTAATATTAATCTCAGACCTAAAATTGCTTCCCTTGTACCTATACTTTTCCTGAAACCAAATTTGTCTTCTCCTAACACTTCTACTCTCCTCTCAATTCTTCTGCATAGAATTCTAGTTAAGATTTTTGATGCTTGACTAATTAAACTAATTGTTCTGTATTCTTCACATTTATGTGGTCCTGTTTTCTTTGGTATGATGACTATAACACTCTTTTTGAAATCTGACGGAACTTCCCCTTTTTCGTAAATATTACAAACCAGTTTGTATAATCTATCAATCGCTTCCACACCTGCACTGCGCAATAATTCTACAGGTATTCCATCTATTCCAGGAGCCTTTCTGCCATTTAAATCTTTTAATGGTCTCTTAAATTCAGATCTCAGTATTGTTTCTCCCATTTCATCCTCTTCAACTTCCTCTATAACACCATTCCAATCAGTATCACTCATTTTTGTTAACGCACAACAAAAACTCATTTCACGAAAAATTTTGTTTATTATTAATACCTAATATAAATTACCTGTTCATATAACCTGTTCATTTACTAATAATTTTGCCACTTTAGCTTAGAAAAAAAAATAAGACTCATTACTTTATTTACAGACCTGGTATGTATAAATATTTTAATGAAATAAATCTGTTTTTAAGAACCACATTATTCCTCTCTACTGTTACATTACATACATAGTTCTATTAAATAAATCACAAAGTACAAAATATTGAAATAACACATATCTATTCAGATTTATATATATATAGAAAACAAGTTATTAAATACCTGAGTTAATCTATCCCGTATAGCAGACTCTTTTTCCAGCTGTAATCTAATCGCTTCTTTTTGTTTTGGAGTTAATTCTGGATCCTTTACTTTGCCTTGTCTTCTCTTTTTTTCTTCTAATTCACGTCTTAGCTGTAATTCCTCCTGCTGTTCCTTATATGAATACACTTTACTTTCTCGTTTCATATTTTTAACATTCAGTGTGTTCTCGTCTTTACTGTAATCGTAAAATTTACTATTATTAAATATATTATCTATTTTTTTTTTTTTTTTTTTTTTTTTTTTTTTTTTTTTTTTAGCAGTAACCTAGAAGTCATAGCAAGAAACAAACACTAAATCAACTAGATATTTCAAGCGAGTTAACACCAGAGGACTTTCAGAGGGCAGAGGACTTTCAATAATTAAAGAGATAAACTGATGTAGAAATAAAACATTTTGTAGGATAAGTTTTATACTTTCATGACGTTAAGTTGGCATCACTGGGATAAGCTGCGAACAGCTGACGGATAAAAATTGTTTTGTTTATAACATCAATATTGCATTTAATGATGACGTATCTACTAATATGTTCCATATTAGTTGAACAACGTTCAACGATCCATTTTTTGCTTTCTAAAGGCGAAAAACCGGCCAAATTCTTTTCTCAAACGATTTTACAGTACGGTGAAAGTTGTATGAACCGCAAAAATTTTTATAATCGGGTTCAAACAGTTTTAAAACAGTCAAACATCAGTGACTGACGAGCAAACATCCTGACTGACCAGTGGTAGTATCAACCCCTTTACTTGAAACCCGCATCGACGACACTCATGAAGACCGACAGATTACAGTTTATCATATAGCAAAAACAGTTGCGGTAAGTGTCGGCACAGTTCATAACGTAACAACATCAAGTACAGGAAAACAAATTCAAAACGGATCCCAAAAGAATTAATGTAACAACACAAGAAAACATGATTCAAAGAGTGTACAGACTTGAAAGAACGCTATGAAATGGAAGGTCGCCCTTTTCTAAACAAGCTTTTAACATGCGACGAAACTTGGGTTCACCGTTTTGAACCGGAGTCCAAAAGACAAAGAATGTAAACACACCAGTTCACCTGTCCAAAAGAAATTCAGAACGTAAGCATGAGCAGGAAAAGTCATGTTGACTGTCTTTTGCGATGCCGAAGAAAGAACGCTATGAAATGGAAGGTCACCCTTTTCTAAGCAAGCTTTTAACATGTGATAAAGCTTGGGTTCACAGTTTTGAACCGGAGTCCAAAAGACAAATAATCTAAACACACTGGTTCACCTGTCCGAAAGAAATTCAGAACGTAACCACGAGCACGAAAAGTCATGTTGACTGTCTTTTGCAATGCCGATGGTGTCGTCTTTTCTCATTATTTGGAAAATCAGCATACAATAAACGAAGTCTACTACTCAGACATGATAATGAAAAAAGTACAAGCTAGCAATTAAGAGAAGAAAGCTGAAGATCTCAAGGTGTGATATTGCTACACGACAATGCTCGCCCTCACACTCTCCAGCTGACCCAAGAAAACATTGCAAAAATGGGTTGGGAGATAGTACCAAATCCTCTCCTTACAGTCCAGATTTGGCTCCCCCAGATTTCCATTTGTTTGGTCACCCCCAAGGAGGCATTACATGAAAACAAAAGTAGGTTCAGCAACAACGAGGAAGTCAAAAAATTTGAGGGAAAGTGGCTCAAACAACAAGACTTCTTTGCCTCAGGTATAAAAAAACTAGTTCACTGTTGGGACAAGTGAATTAATATTGGTGGAGATTATGTTAAGAAGTAGTAAAAGTCTCATTTTGTAATAATATACATGTTTTTTTCTACATCAATTTGTCTCTTTATTTATTGAATGTCCCTCATAGTAAAAACTTGAAGTGTTAAAAACATCATCTTCTGTGAACTGTCTTAGAAATAAAATTATCAAATAAAAAGTTTT